>NW_006985871.1:2134-7542 GCF_000164805.1 Carlito syrichta
CTCAATAAATTAAAAAATATTTTTAAAATACCAAGAATCTTCTCAGACCACACTGGAATACAGTGAGATCGACACTGAAAGGAATTCCCAAAACTACAGTACTACGTGGAACCTGGACGACTTGTTCTTGAATGCCCCTTGTGTAGAAAAAAAAATTAAGGCAGAAATTAAAAAATGCATTGCATTGAAACAAAAGAAAATAGATACACAACATGCCAAAATCTCTGGAATGCAGCAAAATCAGTGCTGAAAGGAAAGTTTATACCATTAAATGCCTACATCAAAAAGATAGAAAGATCTGAAATCAACAGCTTAAACTTCCTCCTCGAGGAACTAGAAAAACAAGAACAATATAAATCCAAGGCCAGCAGAAGAAAATGCATGACAAAGATCAGAGAAGAACTAAATGAGATTCAGACCAAAAAAAGATACAAAGGAACAATGAATCAAAAGGTTGGTTCTTCAAAAGGATAAACAAAAGTGACAGACTGCTAGCTGTACTAACCAATACAGAAAAGAGAGAAGACTCAATGAAATACAATCAGAAAAGACAGAGGTGACATAACAATCAATACCACAGAATTGCAAAAGATCATCAGTGACTACTATGAAGACTGCTACAGCAACAAACTAGAAAACCTAGGGGAAATGGATAAATTCTTGGAAACTTACAGCATTGCAAGACTGAACCAGGAAGAAATGGAAACGCTGAATAGACCAATTTAACGAGCAGAATAGAGAACCCAGAAATAAAGGTACATACTGCCAGCTGACCTTCAGCAAAGTCAACAAAAGTAAAAAACGGGGAAAGCACACCCTGTTAAATATATAAGCCGACTGGGAAAGCTGGCTAGCCATATGTAGAAGAATGAAACTGGACCCGTACCTCTCACCATATACAAAAACTAAGTCAAGATGGATTAAAGACTTAAGACTTGAAATTATGAAAACTGTAGAAGAAAACCTAGGAAACCTTCTTCTCGACATTGGCCCAGGCAAAGTATTTATGACAAAGACCCAAACAAGCAATTGTGATAAAAGCAAAAATAGATGAATGGGACTTAAACTAAAAAGCTTCTGTACAGCAAAATAATCAACAGAATGAACAGAAAACCTAAGAATTTGGAGAAAATATTAGCAAATTATGCCTCAGACAGAGGACTGATATCCAGAACTACAAGAAACTCAAACAACTTAACATAAAATACAAACACAGGGGTTGCAGGAAGAGGGCTGACATAAAATACAAACATAAAATACAAACACATGGGGCAGCTAGAGTGTGTTTCTCCTATGGAGTAACCAAGATAGAAAGAGTTTCCTTAGCCCCCAGAGAAAAACTGGGCCAGCAGCATGCCCCATGACTTACTTTTTTAAAGTGATAACAAACGCAGAGTACAAAGAAGAGAAAAATCCACCGACCGGGGATGGAACTAGCTAGATGCTCGCCTGAACAACCACAGACCACCGGCAGTCTCCAGGCACAGTGGGGAAGGTGAGCGAGGGGAGTTCAGGCATTCTGTGCTCCTGCCATGGACCTGGAAAGCCCCCTGAGCCTGTGGGACTCCAGTCCCTCACGGGAAAACCGCCTCACCACAGCTGTGCTCTGCCGAAGCCCACATGGAGTGGTGCAACCTCAGCTGCCAAGCCAAGGAACTCAGCCTTGGAACACCTCTATGCAAACACACTGAACAATCTAGAGGAAACGGACACATTCTTGGAAACATACAACCCCTCAGCCATGAATCAGAAAGAAATCAAAACCCTGAACAGAACAACACTGGGTAGCTAGATGGAAATTGGTTTTGTGTTTGTTTGTTTGTTTTTTGAGTTGGAGTCTCACTCTGTCGCCCAGACCGCAGTGCAGTGACCACTCCCGGCCACCGCAGCCTCGACCTGCTGCGATCCTTCCGCCTTCGCCTTCCAAGTAGCTGGAACTACAGGCGCGCTACCACGCACGGTTAGTTTTTGATTTATTGTAGAGATGAGGTCTCGCCAAGTTGCCCAGGCGGGTCTCGAACCCGCGGGCTCAGGCAATCCACTCACCTCAGCCTCCCAAGGCGTGGGATTACAGACTGAGCCACTGAGCCTGGCTTCGATGGAAATTGTAATTGGAAGTCTCCCAACAACAACCAGAAAAAGTCCAGGACTTGATGAACTCACAGCTGAATTCTACCAGACCCTCAAGGAAGAAGTGCTACGAATTTTAACGACGTCACAAGATTGAATAGGAGGAGGTCCTCCCTCACTCCTTCTATGAGGCCAGTATCATTGACTCCAAAGCCAGGAAGACATGACGAAAACGAAAGCGAGAGACCAATATCCTTTATGAACATAGACACAAATTCCTCAACAAAATATTAGCAAATCAGATTCAACAGCACATAAAAAAAGTAACACCCTACAAACAAGCGGGTTTCATTCCAGGGATGAAAGGGTGGTTCAACATACGCAAGCCAATAAACATGTCCACTACAGAAACAGAATGTAAAACAAAAACTATATGATCATTTCAATAGATGTAGAAAAAGCATTTGGTAAAATCCTGCATCGATTCATGATTTTTTAAAAAAGCCTCAGCAAACTAGGCACAGAGGGAACATTCCTCAAAGTAATAAAAGCTGTATATGACAAAACCACAGCCAATATCATCCTAAATGGAGAAAAGCTGAATACATTTCGGCTCAGAACTGGAACAAGACGACTGGAACAAGACAACTGGAACAATGCCCACTCTCACCACTGCCATTCAACATAGTACTGGAGATCCCAGCCAGAGCAATCAGGCAAGACTAATAAATACAGGGTATATAAATTGGAGGAGAAGAAATCAAACCATCTCTGTATGCCAGCAGCATGATCTTATAGCTACAGAATCCTAAAGATGCCTCCCAAAGACTCCTGGACTTGATAAATGAATTTGGTAAAGTTTCAGGATACAGAATCAACACACACAAAATCAGTAGCACTGATATACACCAATAGTGAACATACCAAGAAACAAATCAAGGACTCAATTCCATTTCCAAGGTGGGACTCAAAAACCTGGAATTATTTTTTGGAAGGCAGGCCCCTTATAGTACAGGCTTTTCCCACTAGGAGAGTGTTCTGGGAACCCATCGGCATCAGTGTCCCAGATAGCACCGTTGTGTGAGGCTGCGTTTGGCTTCTGTGAATTTTTTGTTTTTTTGGAGAGTCTTTCAGTGCATTTGCCGATTTCACGACGGGTAATTTAGGGGCACACCTGTCTGCACCATGCTGAGTGTTTAGTAGTTTTTGACCAAAAATGGCATGATCCCCGTCCTCCACCCTCCCTATTCACCTGATGTCACCTCGAGCAACTTATTTTGTTTGTTTGTTTCCCTGGATGAAAAAAGTCCACAGAGGGAAACATTTTGCCGATGTGGAAGAGGTGAAACCAAAAATGGCAGAAGCACTAAAAGGCATCCAAACTGACAAGTTCAAACAGTGTTTTGAGCGGTGGCAAAAGCATCTCGATAGTTGTATTGCATCAAATGGAGAGTACTTAGAAGGTGACTGAAGTTTAAACACGTATGAGTAAATATGCAATTTTTATAAATAAACTCTGGGTTTTGGGGGTCCTCTCTCATACAATAGCAGCCAAAAAGCTAAAATTCCTAGGAAGATATTTAACCAAGGAGGTGAAAGATCTCCACAAGGAGAACCACAACACTCTGATGAAAGAAATTGTAGAAGACACAAGCAAATGGAGAAACTTCCCATGCTCGTGGATTGGAAGAATCAACATTATAAAACGACCATATTACCCAAAGTAGTCTACAGATTCAATGCAATCCCTACCAAACTACAACGTCATTTGTCACAGAAGTAGAAAAATAACAATCACAAGATTCATATGGAACCAGAAAAGAGCAAGAATAGCCAAAGCAAGCCTAAGCAAAAACAACAAAGCGGCAGACATCACATTGCCTGACTTCAAATTATCCTACGAGGCTGTAGTAACCACAACAGCATGGTACTGGTACAGGAGCAGACACATGGACCAATGGAACAGAAGAGAGAACCCAGCAATACACCCAAATACCTACGACCAACTGATCCTCAGCAAAGCAGGCAAAACCATATGCCGGGGAAAGAACACCCTACTCAACAAATGGTGCTGGGAAAATTGGATAGCTACGTGCAGAAAAATGAAACTTGACCCCCACCTCTCCCCATATACAAACCTCAACTCAAGAGGAATGAAAGACTTAAATGTCAGACCCCAAACCCTAAAATTCCTAGAAGAAAACCTAGGAAAAACTCTTCTGGATATCAGCCTAGACAAAGAATATATGGCTAAAGCCCCCAAAGCAAATGCAACTAAAACAAAAATAAACAAGTGGGACTTAATTAAACTACAAAGCTTCTGCACAGCAAAAGATATAATCAACAGAAGAAATAGGCAACCTACTGAATGGGAAAAGGTATTTGCAAACTATACATCTGGCAAAGGACTGATATCCAGAATCTACAAAGAGCTTAAGCAAATCAGACAGAAGAAAGTAAATAACCCCATTTAAAAAGTGGACAAACGACAAGAACAGACATCGCTCAAAAGAAGACATACAAACAGCCAAGAAACATGAAAAACTGCCCAACATCCCTAATCGTCAGGAAAATGCAAATCAAAACCTCAGTGAGCTACTACCTTATACCAGTCAGAATGGACATTATTAAAAAATCAAAAAACAGTAGATGCTGGCATGGATGCAGAGAAAAGGGAACACTTCTACACTGTTGGTGGGAGTGTAAATTAGTACGGTCTCTATGGAAATCAGCATGAAGATTTCTCAAAGAACTGAAAGTAGACCTACCATTTCATCCAAGGATCCGACGCCAAGGTTTCTACCCAAAGGAACAGAGATCGTGATATAAAAAAGACACCTACACCCGCATGTTGGTCGCAGCACAATTCACAATGATGAAGATGTGGAATCAACCTGCATGTCCATCAACCGATCAGTGGATAATAAAAATGTGGTATTTATACACTATGGAATACTATTTAACCACCAAAAAGAATGAAGTAATGTCTTTTGTAGCTACTTGTTTGGAATTGGAGAATATCATCCCAAGTGAACTAACGCAGGAACAGAAAATCAAACACCACATGTTCTCACTTATAAGTGTTGTTAAACCAAGGCTCCACAAAGACATAGAGAATGGTCATATGGACACTGGAGACTCAGAAGAGGGAAGGGAAGGAGTGGAAGGACAAAACATCACCTATCATGTACAATGTACACAGAGAGAGGTGGAAGATACATATAAAGCCCAGACCAAAACTATTGACCTTTAAAAAAGCAAAATTAAAACAAACACACAAACAGCACTGCTAAAAGTTGGCAAAGGACACTGATAGACACTTCTCAAAAGAAGACTTG
>NW_006985872.1:0-686 GCF_000164805.1 Carlito syrichta
CACATAACCCAGATCCAACTGAAGTTGTATCTTTTCCATGGGCTCTCCCTGGGTCACCTAACCTTCCCTCCTCTGAACTGCTACATTTCTGTGTCATTTTTGCCCTGATCATGCATTTCCTTATTTCATCATCTTTGAAAAAATGTCTTGGCCAGGTGTAGTGACTCACGCTTGTAATTCCAGCACTTTGGGAGGCCAAGGCAGGAGGATTGCTTTAGGCCAGGCGTTTTGAGACCAGCTTGGGCAACATAGCAAGATACCAGCTCTAAAAAAAATTTTTTTTGAAAAGTCTTATTTATCTGGCATATTTCTATGGAATCAGTGAGAATTTTCACTCACTCAGGAGCTGTTGGCCACATGTTCACCTCCGTCCCTGAGGCCTCACTGGAGAGCTGGCCTCCTGGGCCGTGGTTTGCCCATTAGTAAGATGGAGACAACCAGCCTTAGGCAGGCGTGTTCTGCACTCCCTGACGCTGGGCACCCCACCCCCAGTCTATAGCCAGGGATGTGTATGGGCCCAGGAAAGGTCCCTCTACGCTGGCCCAGCAGAAGCTCTGGCTCCAGCAAGCTCTGCCCACCGCCCCACCTCCCTGCAGATGTGCAGTGCTTCCAAAGCAGCCCCCTCCCTGCAGACACTCCAGCCCCAGCCCATGCGCCTAGCGGGGCACCACCTGGCCCCCTTCTTT
>NW_006985873.1:0-469 GCF_000164805.1 Carlito syrichta
GCCTCCTCAGCACACAGAGAGGTCACAACGGGAATATGGCTGATCCCCGGACCTCAAGACCAGGCTGGTCACCATAGCAAGCACCCACCTCGACCCCAAGCAAAACCCAGAAAACCTTGGGTGAGGGCAGTCCTCTGCAGGAGGATCACCTCTGGCCCAGAATTCAACACCAGGCAGTATCACCAGGATGTAAACCAAATGGAAAGCTATGATCGCAGAAGTCTGGTAGGCACAGGCTGAGAGGATGGCCCGAGTTGGGCAGTTTGAGAGTTGCCCGAGTGAGGAGAGAAAAGGAAGAAACAAAGAAACAAAGGAAAGAAGGAAGGCAAGAAGGAAGAAAGGAAGGAAGGAAAGAAAGAAAGAAAGGAGAAGCGGCAACATGGTGATGGGGCAACCCGGTCTCTGAAGCCCTCTGCAAAGGAGATCTGCAGTGGGTCTCTGACTCTTGCCCTGGGGGGCTGGGGACCCC
>NW_006985874.1:0-735 GCF_000164805.1 Carlito syrichta
AAATAAAGCAATTAACATGATCCATTGAGAGTCTAATCAAGGCCAGCACTGTTTGCTCCCTGTTAATTTGTAACTAATTTGCTGCTCCTGATACACTTTTGATACCTAGCTCTGTGGACTGGAAGTAAGACACTGGAAGCCCAACAACAAACTGCTCTGGTATCTCGTGTTACCTTGACCTTTGTTGTTGTTGTTGAACATCTAAAGCTATATTCCAGATACGTTTTCTTTGTGAAGACAAACGGTGTTCTTTTTCTTTTTTTGGTTTGGGCATCCATATCTGATTTGGGTTGAGGAGAATTGACTTTTCAAAGGCAATTTGTCTGTTAATTGATACAATCTCCATCCATAGGCAGCAATTTTAACAAAAGGATGAGCTGAAGCACCTTCAAGAATGATATGCACTTGGGCTGAGCACGATGACTCATGGCCTGTGAACCCAGCACTTTGGGAGGCTGAAGTGGGAAGATTGCTCGCGCCCAGGAGTTCCAGACCAGTCTAGGCTCATTTTTTACCAAAAAAAAAAAAAAAAAAAAAAAAGCGTAGCAGGATGTGGTGGCATGTCTGTAGCCCCAGCTACTTGGGAGGCTGAGGTGGAAGGATTGCCTCACTCCAGAAGGTTGAGGCTGCTGTGAACCACGATGATGGTGCCACTGCACTCCAGCCTGGGCAACAGAGTGAAACCCCAACTCAAAAACAAACAAAAAGAACAATACGTAATTGATCTTTATATGG
>NW_006985875.1:0-721 GCF_000164805.1 Carlito syrichta
CCTGCCGCCCTCATTCCAGCACCATCTGCACACACTGTCCTGTGCAACTGCTGTTCATTCATTCTGTCTCCATTACAGTCATCTGTCCAGGCAGCAAGAGTAAGATTTCACAGGAGCATTGAAGACCTACAAAGTGTTTGTAATTGACTATGAGCTAATTCAGCCACGTGATCTTGAGTGACATAGGAGTTTCTAGTGCCTCTGTCTCATCCATGGAGGTACTATAAGTTTCAAGGCAGTATCAGGACCACCTAGGGCAGGTGGCAACAATTTTCTTTTCCTTCCTTCCTTCCTTCCTTCTATCTTTCCTTCCTTCCATCCCTTCCTACCTTCCTTCCATCCCTTCCTACCTTTCTTTCTTTCTTTCTTTCATTCTTTCTTTCTTTCTTTCTTTCTTTCTTTCTCTTTTTATAGACAGGTTCTTACTCTGTCACTCAGGCTGGAGTTCAGTGGTGCAATTATAGCTCACTGCAACCTTGAACTTCTGGACTCACGTAATCCTCCTGCCTCAGTCATCTATGTAGTTGGAATTAGGTACACATCACTTTTCCCAGGGGTCTCACAGTATTTCCCAGGTTGGTCTTAAACTCCTGACCTCAAGCGATTCTCATGCCTCAGCCTCCCAAAGTGCTGGGATTCTAGGCATGAGTCGCTGGGCTTGCCAACAATTTTTTTTTTTTAATTCCAAAGTACGTTATGCTAAAGCTGTGACTGCATTGAT
>NW_006985876.1:0-782 GCF_000164805.1 Carlito syrichta
CTTGTGAAGGGGATCCAGGAATCTAGGATTCCAGTTCCCAAAAAACATTATGGGAGTCTTTCTCTTGATATCCAAACAACTGAAATTCTCGGTCACCAGGAACTGCCTCGGGTTCCTGCAGAGTGAAGCAGGAAGCTGGGTAATGGGAGTCGTTATATACAGGAAACTACACGTAATATTGTTAAGAAAGCATAAAGAATATTGTTTATATGTGTCCTCAATCCCAAAAATTACAGGCTGTCTTCCTAAGAGGTAACCAAGAATCAGGTTTTTGAAGTAGGAATCTGTTTATTGGTAGTCCTCACATACAGAAAAAGTCACTGCCTATTGCTAAGTAAGAATAAGGAATCTACGGTACTCATGTCCTCAAATCCTCAAAAAATTTCACGTCGCCTTGTAATGGGGTAAACACGAATCAGGGTGTTTAAAGCATGAATCTGGAGAGATGGAGTCCCTATATACAGGCAACAACATGACCGTTAACTAAGAAAGAATAAGGAATCTGGGTTACACGTGTCCTCAATCCCAAAAATCTACAGGGTATCTTGGAAAGGGCTAAAAAAGAATCAGAGTTTCTAAGCAGGATATATGTGAGGAGAGTCCTAATATACAGGAAAATACACGGCCCCTTGCCAAGGAAAAAAAAGAATCAGGTTATAGCAGTCCTCAATCCTAAAAATGAAAAGGCCGTCTGCTGTGGGCTCAACAAGAATGAGGGTTTGGAAGCTGCAACATAGGTAAAGCATTCCTTCATATACAGGAATCTACACGATCTTTGCTAA
>NW_006985877.1:0-702 GCF_000164805.1 Carlito syrichta
CCAATCAGCTAACTAGTCAGCTAGCTAGTTAAGTCAGCTAGCTAGCTAAAGAGCCAGTTAGCTAACTAGTTAGGTCAGCTGGCTAGAGAGCTAGATAGCTTGTTTACTAGTTACTTATGTAAGTTAGATAGCCAGCTAGCTAATCAGCTAGCTAGTTAAGTCAGCTAGGAAATCAACTAGTTACATAGCTATCTAGTCGCCTAGCAATACAGGTAGCTCGTAAGCTAATTAGTGAGCTCACTCGATTTCCATCAGGTCAGCTAACTAGTCGGCTCCCTCGTCTGCCTACTGATCAGCAAATTAGTTGGCTCACTCACCAGCAAACAGGTCAACTAACTTGTCGGCATGCTTGTAAGCAAACAGGACAGCTAACTAGTTGCCTGCTCACCAGCCGACTTGTTAAGTCAGCTCACCAGTTGACTCACTCGCCGGCCAACTAGTTAAGGCATCTCACCAGTTGGCTCACTCACCAGTCAACTAATTAAGTTGGCTAACTGATCGGCTCACTCGCCGGACAACTTGTTAATTCTTCTGAGCAGTTGACTCACTCGCCAGCCAACTAAATTTGGATGACCCTTTAGCTCACTTAACTAGTTGGCCAACTACTTAAGTCAGCTGACAGGTCAGCTACCTAGCAGGCTGACTAGATAAATCAACTCACCTGTCAGCTCACTCTCTGACTGACTTGTTAAGTCACATAAC
>NW_006985878.1:0-545 GCF_000164805.1 Carlito syrichta
TCCTCCCAAACTGCTGAGATCACAGTCTTTCAGTTTGATCGACATGATGCTGTTCCTGCTTGTCCTTGAGCTCTGTGCTGGAGTCGATCTGCCCACTGAGACCTGACCTCACCCAAGGACTGGCGTGGTGGCACATGCCTGAAATTTCATCAGTCTGGGAGGCTGACGTGGGAGAATGGCTGGAGCCCAGAAGCACAAGGCCAGTCTCTGCCATGCATGGTGACCCTGTCTCTGCACCCATCCCAACAGGGAGTCTGGGTTCGAGGTATAGGTCGTCTGTGCCACTCTGGAGATTAAGGTGGGAGCATGGCCAGAGCTTGCGATATCAAGGTTGGTAGTGAAAGTCAGTCGTGTCTCTGGGCCCCAGCCTCGGCCACAGAAGCAGACCCTGTCTCCAAAACGTCAGAATCGCACACAGATTCTCAACAGTTCAAGGTGAGTTCATAGGGTGTCTGGGTTCGAGGTATAGGTCATCTTGGCTACTGTGGAGGCTAAGGTGGGAGCATTGCCAGAGCTCACAAAATGGAGGCTGACAGTGAATGTTG
>NW_006985879.1:0-707 GCF_000164805.1 Carlito syrichta
CAGCTATCTCACACTCTGCCTGCCACATCTGGACCTGGCTGCAGTAGAATCAGAGATCATCTGGAGCACTGTGACCAGGCAGAGACCTGCAGTGCCTCGCCCACACAGCTCTGCCCAGCCTCCAACGTGGGATCAAAGACCTCATGTTCATGTAAGGGAATAGTACATCATAAGGAGTTTGGTCAGCTTGTGTGTCTGTATGATTGTATGTCCTCGTTTGTTTGTCATTGTCGCTACTTTTTTTTGTTTGATTGTTTGTGTTTTCTTTTTTTCTCTGACTTTTATCTGTCTTCAGGACTATTTTCATTTATTAGTGGGTACCTTTATCTCTTTCCTCTTACTCTTCTCTGTGTCCACCTTCCACTCCCCTCCCACCCCAGCTCCATTTCTTTCCCTTTTCTTACATCATTTTACGTTCCGGGAGCAAATCAATACTCCCACTTCATGAACAGATTGCCAGGGGGTAGGAAGCAGGTTCCAGTGTATCCATACACCTGACAGTGGATACTGTGATCTTCAGATAAAATTTTGAATCACAGTTTCTCCATCAAATAAAAAGTCTAACTGCAAATGTAGAGCCCCCAACCTGCATTCCAGATTCAGAATTGAAGAAAGTCAGAGGATTCACAAAGGAAAAATAGAGATTGAGCCAACAGAAGTAAAGCATCCCCACCACCCCTGACCACAGATTTAAAGAAGACGGAGGA
>NW_006985879.1:1873-2933 GCF_000164805.1 Carlito syrichta
AATATTTCTGTTAATTATATTTTAATATATTTGTATGAACTAAATTAGTAGTCTGATATTTATGCTTATGTACATGTGTGTATTTCTATTAGAAATGAATTTACTTATATGTACATTGTAAGTTACATTGATATCTTTTCTAGTAGTCAAAATATAACAACAAAATTATTCATTACAAGTGCCAAATAATGTAACACTCGCTAATGTTCTCTTTTTAAATTTGAGATACTATCTATCATTCTTCTTATGAACATCCACATAGTATTTTTCAATTAAATAACATAACAGTCATGTGTTGCTTAATGATGGGGTAACGTTCTGAGAAGTGCAAGATTGGACCCTTTTTTAAATTTTGTAAACTAAATAGAAAGCACTTACACAAACCTAGGGAATATAGCCTACTATACACCTATGCTACATGATTTAGTCAATGGCTTCTAGGCTACAAACCTGTACAGTGTGCTAGTCTATTGGATATTGTAGACAATTATAAAACAATGGCAAGGATTTGTATATCCAAACATAGAAAAGATTATGTTAAAACAATGTATAAAAGTTAAAAAACGGTGTACTCTACAGGTCACGTAACTCGAATGAACATTGTAGGACAGGATGTTAATCTGGGTGTCAGTAAGTGCGTGTTGAGTGACTTTAGAGTCCAGGACATTACTTTACACTACAGGCAATTGCATAAAAATTGTGCACTATGGTACCATAAAGCCATAAAACTATTTTCTTCAATAATAGATTAATTTTTGCTTACTGTCACTTTTTTCTTTATAAACTTTATATACAAGTTATTGACTCTTGTAATAATGCATCTTAAGACAAAAATACATTGTACAATACAAATAACATTTTCTTAATATCCTTATTCTATAAAGTATTTTCTATTTGACAATTATTTTTTACTGTTTTTAATTTTCAAAATTTTTATTAAAAGCTAACACAGAATGCACACATTAGCCTGTGCATCCACAGGACCAGGATTTCCGATATGACTTCCTTCCACTTCCACATCTTGTCCCACTAGAAGGCTTTAGGGGCAATAACATGCATG
>NW_006985880.1:0-748 GCF_000164805.1 Carlito syrichta
ACAACTGACAGAAGATTAAAACAAGACCCCTACCTATCCTCATACACAAAAATCAACTCTAAATGGATCAAAGACCTAAACAAAAAACTTCAAACTATAAGAACCTTAGAAAATGCAGGGGACAACCTTATGGAAATTGGAGCTGACAACCAATTCTTGATCAAAACCCCAAATGTCCATGCTATAAGAGATAAGATAGACATGTGGGACCGCATCAAACTAAAAAGCTCCTGCAAAGCCAAAGAAACCATCGAGAGAGAGAGAGAGAGAGAGAGAGAGAGAGAAGGGAGACAGCCCACAGAGTGGGGGAAAATATTTGTCAAATGTATATCTGACCGAGGCCTAACATCTAGGATCTACAAGGAACTCAGAAGTGCTAAAAAGCAAAACACAAACAGCCCTATTAAAAAGCGGCCCACAGATATGAATAGACACTTTTCAAAAGAGGTCACATGAGCAGCCAACAGATACATGAAAAAATGCTTAGTCTCACTAATCATCAAAGAAGTGCAAATCAAAACCGCAGCTAAATCCAGTCAGGATGTCCATCATCAATAAGTCAAAGAACAACAGATGCTGCAGAGGATGTGGGCAAAAGGGAACACGTCTACACTATTGGTGGGAGAGTAAACTAGTACAACCTCTGTGGAAAACAGTTTGGTGTTTCCTAAAAGATCTAAATGTCGACCTTCCATATGACCCTGCAAGACCCCTTCTGGGAATATACCCAGAGGAACTCAAATCACTC
>NW_006985881.1:0-795 GCF_000164805.1 Carlito syrichta
GTATTTCCTGGGATAGACTGGAGATAGCTCAGAAAAGTGGACAGGACTCAAACCAATTATATGTAAACCTTTATGTCTTGCTCAGAATTTTGGACTTAATTGCTAGACATTGAGTAACACTTGATAATTATTATCTTCGTGAGAATAATTTGGTCTGTTTATGATGTAGCAAGATTCTTGAAGTATACTGGAAGACACATGGAAATAAAACCAGACTGATGACAGATAGATCTTTTAGGAAACTGACAATAACCCAGTGCACTGATGATGCTACATCAAGTAAAAGATTGCAAACAGGTCTAATAACACCTTAAAACAAGTATAATAATTGGGCATATAATTTTGTTGTCCAACACAGGACATTTCAGAAAATAAAACATGGTAGCCAGAGAGCCATTTGGACAGAAGAAATAAATCGAGAATGCCCCCAAGCAAACTGGGAGGCGTGGTTATACCCCAACAAGAAACAAAGAAGGCTAACTTCGAGAAGATACCCATACAGTCACATGTGACTCATACCTCCATGCACTCAGGGCCACATCTTCCTTTTCTGTATCCCCAGAGCTGGTTTCTTGCCAGGAACTTTATGGTACTGAGTCAATGATCTTTAAATAAATGGATGTCACATGAAGCAGACCTGAAGACAAACAACTGAAAGAGGCATGAAGCTGGCTCCTAGGACTGTGGCTACTTTATGCATAACAACATTATCACAAGAATGACAGAGACAGGGAGGGCAAGTGCGTCCATAGGAGGGCAGGTGGGGTGGGGGTCAAGTACGATTAAATATGTGGG
>NW_006985882.1:0-738 GCF_000164805.1 Carlito syrichta
ATGGGACATGAAAGACAAAAATACATAGAAAAAAATCAACAAAACAAAAAACTGGTTCTTTGAAAGAATAAAAAAGAATAGAAAAATGGAACCTCATCAAACTGAAACCCTTCTGCAAAGCCAAATAAATCATCAAGAGAGCAGAAGACAGCCCACAGAATGAGAAAAAATATTTGTCAACTGTAAATCTGACAAAGGCCTAACATCCAAGATCTAAAATGTGGCAAAAACAAAAAACAAAAAAAAAAAAACCCTATTTAAAAATGGGCAAAATATATTAATAGACACTTCTCAGAAGAAAACATATGAGCAGCCAACAGATACATGAAAAAAATGCTCAATCTCACTAGTCATCAAAGAAATGCAAATTAAAACCACATTGATATACCACCTAACTCCAGTCAGGACAGCCATCATCAATAACTCAGAAACAACAGATGCTAGAGAAGATGTGAGGGAAAAGGAACACTTCTATAATCAAGCATAAACAAATTTGGTGAGATTGAAAACTAGTACAACCTCCGTGGAAAACAGTGTGTCAACTTCTAACAGATCTAAAAATCGACCTTCCATATGACCCAGCCATCCCCTTCTGGGAGTATTCCCCAAGGAACTCAAATCACTCTACAAAAGAGATACCTGAACACACATGTTTATTATAGCATTATTCACAATAGAAAAAGCATGAAACCATCTGTGCTACCCATTGAAAGTGAACTGGATAAAGAAAATGCAGTA
>NW_006985883.1:0-686 GCF_000164805.1 Carlito syrichta
GAAGTTGAGGCACAAATAAGTGAAATCATTGTTTCAAGTGTGTGTGTGTGTGTGCACATATGTGTGTGTGGTAAAGATGGAAGTGGAATTCAAAACCAGGTAACTATTCATGCACCAAGCCTTTTATTTTTTGGTTGGAATCTTACTCTGTCTCCTAGGCTAGAGTACAGCAGCACAATCATCGTTCAATGCATCCTTCATCTCCTGGGCTTAGGCAATCCTTCTAGCTTAGCCTCCCAAGTAGCTGGGACTATAAGCATGTGCCATCTTGCTTGGCTTATTTTTATAATTTTTGTAGAGACAAGGTCTCGTTGTGTTGCCCAGGCTGGCCTTAACTCCTGGACTCAAGCAATCATTCCACCTCAACTTCCAAAAGTGCTGGAATTAGAGACATGAGCTACTGTGTCCAGCCTTAAGTCTTTTTTGTTTGTTTGTTTAATCTAGGAAAGTCTGTGATTCTAGAGAGAGAAATACACATTTTTAAAAAATTTAAGTTGCATTATTTCATTTACTCGGCCTAATCTAACCTAATCCTAACCTAAGCTAATTCTAGCTATTACAATTATTTGTATTATTTAGATTAGGGATTATTGTAAAAGTAATTGTTTAGAACAACTGAAGACAGCATCGATAAAGTTAATACATAGAGCCGGACTCGGTGACTCAGCCTGTAATTCCGCACATTT
>NW_006985884.1:0-665 GCF_000164805.1 Carlito syrichta
GGTTAACAGCTCTCAAATGCATCCTAGTGGTCTCAGGGTCCATGGCCCTCCCTGATCCCTAACACTCAGTGGGCCTCCGTGGCTGGCTCCCAACAAAAAGGCATCAAAGAAAGCATGAATAAGTGGGGAGCATGACATATTTCTAAGTTACATAAACATGTAGATTCTTCCCAAAGTATCAAAATCTCAAAGGAGACTTTTAAAAAGCCTGACAATTTATTAAGTAAAACATATGATGAAACTATAATTTTTGAAGTATAATGGTAAATCAATAATAGGCTGGCATGAGAATGTTTGTTAAACAGCATTAGATAACCAGAACACTCCTTCAAAAAAAAAATAAAAAGGCATTGTTCTTACAAAAAATATATAGTCTGGAAACAAATTAATAATATATATAAATATAATATACAAATTTGCAATATGTAATATAAATTATGTATATTAAAAACAAATATTTGCATAGACATAGGTATAATAAAAGTGATATTATATTCAGGTAGAAAATAAATGAATATTAAATACTTAGTAATCAATAAAATCTGCTGGACAAACTGATTGATCAGCTAGATAAACTTGTTTGATCTCTACCTCAAACTATATACCAGAATTAACATTATACATTAAAAGCCTCAAAAGAAACTTAAAAACTAAACATTGTTGGG
>NW_006985885.1:0-709 GCF_000164805.1 Carlito syrichta
CATATCTTGGCGTCTTGCTGAGAATGAAGCAGGAATTTCAGTAATGGGAGTCCTCATATAGAGAACACTACACGACCTGTTACTACGGAAGAATAAGCTATCTTTGTTACACGAGTCCTCCATCCCAAAAGCCTATAGACCGTCTTGCTAAGAGATAACCACCATTCAGGTTTTGGGAGTAGGAATCTGGATAATGGGAGTCCTCATATACAGGGAACTGCATTGTCTATTGCTAAAGGAGAATAAGGAATCTGGTTTACACGTGTCCTCCATCACTATAAAACTTCAGGGTTTCTTGCTAAGGGCTAAACACGAATTTGGGTTTTTGAAGCATAAACTAGGGAAATGAAATCCTCATATACAGGCAAATGCACTGACTTTCCTAAGAAAGAATAAGGAATGTGGGTGACATGTTTTCTCAATCTCCAAAAAAATATACGGCGTCTTCCTAAGATCTAAACAAGGATCAAGCTTTCGACGTATGCATTTGTGAACCGGAGTACTCATATACAGGTAGCTGCACGGCTGATGCTAAAAAGAAGGAATCTACGTTATACGCATCCTCAGTCCTGAAAATCTACAGGGCATCTTGCAGACGGCTATAGTAGAATCAGGGATTCGCGACATGAATGTGGGTAACAGCAATCCTCATATACAGGAAACTACATGGCCTCATGCTAATAAAAGAGAAGAAATCTGTTTTCCATGG
>NW_006985886.1:0-776 GCF_000164805.1 Carlito syrichta
AATCCTGCTTTCTGGCTGTTCATGTCCCTCATTCTTCCTGGAAATGAGACAAGAAACTCGACCCTGAAGAGTCGCAACCTGAAGGGCTGCAGAAGATCATCGGAGTCAAGAAACCATGCAACCCAGAGGCTGGCTTGCCAGTCGACAGAGCCAGTTGAACCAGGAGAGCTGCCGAAGGAAGATGAGACTCTGAAGCTGAGACACCCAAGGGGCTAGGCTTGCCAGCCTATTGAACCAGCAACACTCTCAGGGCTTGGCTTGCCAGCCTGTTAGAGCCAACACCCTGGAGACGGGACTTGCTCCCCTCCCCCAATCACAACACTCAGAGCTTGACTTGCTAGCCCATTAGAACTGACACTTCCAGGGCTAGGCTTACCAGCCCCTCCATGACCCTCCCCCGGGACTTGGCTGGCCAACCAATTAAGCTGACGCTCTTGAAGCCCAGGCTGACTTGAAAAATCTACATCAGCACCTTTGAGTTTCTTGTAGATCCTAGATATTAGGCCTTTGTCGGATATGCAATTGACAAATATTTCTTTTCCATTTTGTGGGCTATCTCCCCACTCTCTTGATGGTTTCTTTGGTGTTGCAGAAGCTTTTCAGTTAGATGAAGTGCCACTTGTCTATCTTGTCTCTTATGGCATTTGCTTTTGGGGATTTGAACAAGAATTGGTTGCCTACTCCAGTGTGCATAAGAGTGTTTCCTGCATTTTCTTCTTAACATTCTTAAAAATCTCTTTGCCTAAAGTTTCTCTGATTCACACTCTTAATATTTT
>NW_006985887.1:0-659 GCF_000164805.1 Carlito syrichta
AGGTGCAACATAGGTAATAGCAGACCTCATATACAGAATCTACACGATCTCTTGCTAAGGAGAAATAAGAATCCTGTTTTACACGGTTTCTCCATCAAAATATCTACATAACATCTTGCTAGGGCTAAACTAGAATCAGGGTTTCCAAACAGGTTTCTGGGGAAACGGAGTCCTCATATACTGGACACTATATGGCACTCCAAGTCCATTAGGTTCCTCAGAAAAACTAAGGCCAGATTCCAGCACAAAGAGAATCTTCTTGCCATATTTGGATGTAACTGTGATCTTAGGGTGAACACTGTATCCTTCTACTTTCGTTACTCTTTTTAGTTTGAGAGGGGAAAAGGGTTTCAAAGTTGCCACATGTTTAGTACGTATTTTTAAAGGTAACCAAGAATCATGGATTCCACGTCCCTAGGAAAATTCTGGACATCTGTCTTTCTGTACACAGAGTTTGGAATCCACATCAACAGGGAAAATCAGGGCATCTTGCTGAGAACGAAAAGGAAATCCAGTTATACGAGTTCTCCTTAACCGGAATCTACAGGGCCTCTTGATAAGTTTTAATCACCAATCTGGTTTTTAGGATCCCTCCATTTTTCAGAGCTACATGCTCCGTGGATACTCTAAATCTGTCATTACAGATCCACAGGAATTTT
>NW_006985888.1:0-778 GCF_000164805.1 Carlito syrichta
TTCGTGTTTAGCCCATAGCACGATGACCTTCAGCTTTTTTGGGATTGAGGACCCGAGTGACGCATATTCCTTATTCTTACTTAGCAATAGGCAGTGAAGTTTCCTTTATGTGAGGACTCCCATTACCCAGATACCTACTTCAGAAACCTGATTCGTGGTTCCGTCTGAGGCAGACGGCATCTAGTTTTGGGGATTGAGGAATCATATAAGGATGTTTCCTTATACTTACCAATATGACTTGTAGTTTACTGTATGTGACGAACTCCATTTCCCAGTCTCCTGCTTCACTCTGCAGGATGCCGAGAGAGTTCCTGGTGACCAGAATTACAGTTTTGTGGATATGAAGAGAAAGACGTCCATAATGTTCTTTGGGAACTGGAATCCAAGATTCCTTGTTGCCCTTCACTAGACCTCCCAAAACGTGGAATATTCCAAACACAAAACCCCAATTCCTACCTGCCCGCCCACAAGAATTTTCTGTAATTTGACGTCACCTGAATCGAGGAATTTTGTGCCAATATACTTTTGATTCTTGTGTGTATGATTATGGACGTCGAACGTACCAGAAAAAAAAGGATTTCTAGGGCCAAATCCTTGATTACATCTAACAAAAGTACCAGAACGATCCCAGGTATCTGTAATGACAGATTTAGCATATCCACGGAGCAAGTAGCTCTGATATGTAATGTACCAGAAGCCCAGGTTGCCGATTAAACCTTTATCAGGAGGCCCTGTATATTACAGAAAATAAGAACTCCTTAGAACCGGATTCCCTTTT
>NW_006985889.1:0-777 GCF_000164805.1 Carlito syrichta
CAGCCCTTCAGGTTGCGACTCTTCAGGGTCGAGTTTCTTGTCTCATTCCCAGGAAGAATGAGGGACATGAACAGCCAGAAAGCAGGATTTATTGAGGACAGAAAAACTCCCACGGTGAGAAGGGGGCCTTAAAGTGTTGCCCATCTGGGGCTGAAAACCTGGCGCTTATATAACCCTAAGTCCAAGCCGATTTGCTAGCACTAGCTGTGAGCTGTAGCTGTTCTGATTGGTCAGTATTAAGGTAGGGACCTAATGGTGAGCTAATTGGTTGCTTTTTGATCCCAGCAGTGAGGACTTTAGTTCTAGCTTGAGGGGCTTGCAGGAACCTTGTTTACCAATGTTAAGCCTGAAAGACCTGCCAGGAGTTCACTACCTGTCAGTCTGGCTAGCTTTCTCTAGCTATCTCCTGTATTAATGCCAAAAGGAAAACAAACAACGCTTTAAAAAAATAAACATATAATATGAATAGATGCTTCTTAAAAGAAGTCAATAGATACATTTTAAAAAATGCTCAGTCTCACTAATCATCAAAGAAATAAAAATTAAAACCACAATGAGTTGCCACCTAACCCCAGTAAGGATGGCTCTCTTCAACAACTCAAAAAACAACAGGTGCTGGCGAGGATGCAGAGAAAGGGAACACTTCTACACTGTTGGTGGGAGCGTAAACGAATACAAACTCTGTGGGAAACACGAAGACTTTCTAAAAGATCTAAAAATCGACCTTCCATACGACCTAGCAATCCGTCTTCTGGGAATATAACCAGAGGAACTCAA
>NW_006985890.1:0-735 GCF_000164805.1 Carlito syrichta
GACCTCTCAAACCTTTTCTGGGAATGTGTCTTCTTATGCTTGTGTCTTAGCTTTCTCAAATCCCCTTCTTCTCAAAAGTTCATAATCTTTTGCTCCTGCTGGTATCTGCCTGCATAACTGAAGTGCTAATGTGCTACAGTACTTGCCTGTTTTCAGCAGCTTCCAAACTATGACAGATCCAGTTAGTACTCTAAGTCAGGGGCAACAAGAACAGAAGGAGTTTTTCAAGTGGCTCCCAGTGAAATTGGGATACTGGAAACTCATTCTGCTTTGTTGTTTCTGTCTTCAGGGATGACCTCTGACATGAGAGGTTTCCTCCCAGTTAAACCTCACTATGACACGTAGGGAAGGGACATGAATGGGGATGCAAATATATCACATTTTCCTTCCCCTTGCTGTGGGAACTCTTCTTGATTTTATGTTGACCTGGGTATTGTAGCTTTCCAATTAACCTCTAGAGTACTCATAACCTCTAGAGTTCTGGTCTGTTTATTATTTTAATTTATTTGTATGAAAATGTGAGTCTGAAGCTTCTAGTCTTATGTCTTAATTTCTTCTTTTTGAGATGCCTGTTTTTGGACTTTTTAAATTGCAAATTCATATGAGTATTAGGTTGAAAAGTTAAACATTTCAGTAAACATGGCAAATTATTTTAAGTATATGAGGTACAATGACTTGAAATTATGATTTCTTTCCAATGCCAATATATTTCAAATTATTACAAAATAATAAGCA
>NW_006985891.1:0-2548 GCF_000164805.1 Carlito syrichta
GAGTCCATGCGACAGTGATGAGACTCAGAGAGAGAAGAGACAATAGGGATGGGATGACTCAGAAATGTTTCTCAGAAAAAAATAGATCTAGTCAATGAGGATAATGAGAGGTATAAATCCAATATTATGTTTTCTATTGGATCACAATAAGTTTATAGGAACATTACATTGCCATATTGATGGTGATAACATTAGCTATCATAAACTGAATGACTACTCTCATTCATACTGGGCTAGACATTTTGAAAATCTCATTTCCTCTTTAAAATAGTCAAGAAAAGAATGCATTATTGAAGGAAAAAAATCCTCATAAAGTTTAGATAAGCTAACCCATATTCTTATGCTTAGCAACTAGCTGAGCCTAACTATGGTACTAATTTTCTGACTCCAGAGATTCCATAATTGTAGTACTAATACCAAGAACAGACATTGGAGAAGAACTTCTGGAAGGGATACCTCAGTGCAGGTGCAGATGGTAGAACAGTTTTGTTCACTAAGTCTAATATCCCTCTTGGAGAAGACGGTCTTTCAATCCTCCCATAGTGATGATTTATGGACTAGAGTTTATGCAAATAGCAATGGGGTAAAGGTTTAAAAAATATGACTGTGGCTAATTGTTTGCAGTGATGCTCTACCCTTAAAAAGGTCATTCAGCCAGTAACCTGTTATTCACAACTTTTGCAATCCTCAGGAAAAACAGAGTCCTTAAGCCAAAACTGATAGTGTTAAAGTCCTTACACAAATGTTCATGAATCTAACTCACTGGAGGATATTTTGGATTCTCACCAGGGTCTCAACTTCAGACCTAATTCTTAAGTAAGTTTACAATGTCAGTCCTCAGACTGCAGTAATAGAATGTATATTCAGTGGTGAGAATAGGGCACAGCTCCCGGAGCCAGCACAGGGAGAGAAGCAAGTAATGGCTACAGAGTGAGGGAGAAGATGTCTATGGAAGCCTGGGAAAAGGGTAATCATTTTTAGAAGAAAATAAATGCTCAAAGAACAGAGCCAGCATGTGCTATGTAGCAAACAGGAAAAACAAACACAAATAACATGATGATAATGAATTGGCAAAACACACGCTTATTCATCTATTTTAAAATGTATTGGGTGCCTTCTAGGTGCCAGGTTGTGTGCTTAATGTTGGGCAAGCAGAAATACACAAGACATGAAATATGTACATGGAAATGTACATGGAAATGTACATGGAAATATGTACATGGAAATACTGATCAGATATTTTCTACCCAGTCCCTGAAGGAAAGACTTAAAAGACATTCTTTCTTTCTCACCAAGGAATCCTCTCCAACAGCATACTTGAGAGGTTGCCTAAGAAAGTTAGCATTCCAATATAGTATATCTGAAAGTGGCCACAACTGCAGAACATGATGAGAATCAGATTGGCCAATGGTTTAAAAGAGTCTTAAGCTAATAATTTTGTCAATTGGATATTTATTATAATATTCATTGGTTCCTGAGTAAATTTTGACAGCAACGCAGAAATTATTTGAATTCTTTATTGATTAACTTCAGTTAGCCTGAAACTACTGACACTTCCTCTATGACTTGGAGCAATATTTCCTGTAATCCACTTCCTTGTAAGCAGGACTAGCAAAATATTTAAAAAGTAGTCGTAAATATCTGGAGGTGGTTATAGCTAGGTAAATGGAGACAGAGGAGAGATTACGAGATAAAATTGAAAAAAATTTTCTTAATAAATCCTCAAATAAATAATACTGTGTAATAGTTAAAGAAAATGGTTTTAAAATCTAGGTAACAATAGCAAGTTTTTAATTATAAAACAGCTTCCCAGATAGTGCAACCGTATTCCTGAAACAGAGGTCAGAGCATCACTTTCATGAATGGATTTAAACAGAGTCAAAAAACTGCAGTTAATTTATAGCTGCATATCTGACAATTTCTTCTTTCTCAGAAGAAATTCTATCCATGTTCCAATATAGCACTGAGTAAGAAGATGAGTTCTGCGTGCCTCAATTTGTGGATACACTTGCAGTTTACTTTCTTTGATATCATGCCAATAATCTCATATTTAATCTTTAACAGACATTAAGATATTTCCAGCCAAAGAAAGGGGGAGAAAGGCTTTCCATATCACTATGTAGCAACAGAACTGCTTGTGGGTTAAGCAAGTACTCACATCACTTCTACTGATCATTCTGAAGGCCAGTTAAAGTATAAATCAGGAATTTTTGTTAGTGGTAGAGGCAGGGAAATGAAAGATGAAAGGAATTGAAGAGAAACACCCAAGACAAACTACGGTTTATTCCTAATATTGCAAGAAAGAGCCAGGCCTGAATATGATCACAATTGCGTGGCCACGATGGGCAAGATAGCTTCCAGTTTTTCACTATAATCTATGTAGACTCCATTAACTGACTAAAACAAATGTTTGCCCCCAAAAGGGTCAGAGTAATTCTATTCATGATAAGAAATATTGAAGAATTTTATAATCCCCAAAGTTTTAAAACTCAAGAATTCTGTTATGGGTATTTGAAAGAGAATCAGAGAACAAGGCTTATCACTCAAT
>NW_006985892.1:0-1429 GCF_000164805.1 Carlito syrichta
AAAAAAAAAAAAATTAATAATAGTAACAATACTATAGTCAGCAAGCTCATGTATAAGCTATGCCTGCATTTTTAAATTATTTGTATTCTAAGAGATTTCTAGAAATTGTATGATCAAAGGGTTTTAATATTTTAAAATTATTGACAAATATTACATTTTGTGTATATAGTGAAGCATCTTATATTCTAATTGATAGAAGCAATTTATATTCTTTTTGACCTTATTCAGAGTGTTCATCTTATTATTCTTTTATTCTTACATATTTATTCAAGGCACTGAAACACTTTTGTTGTTTTCTTTTCTAATATGTAGCTTCACTAGCACAACTGATTTTTTTCTTTCAATAAATAGACAAGTCTCCTACCATCCTTCAGAGTGATCTATATCCTAGGTTTTATATCTAATATTTGTTTAAAGCAACACTTGAACATCTCAGTGGATGCCTGGGGCTGTCAATATGATGAGCTGTGTTCCTAGATGAGTTATAATGTAAATTTTACTACTACTAGAATTTTCTTGTCAAATTAAGCAAAGTAGAAACCAGAATAAAATTACTATGTAAATTAGTATAATGAGAATTAAATTAAAGTTTTGAAATATTGACAGTGAAAATATTCTCATTCATTGCAAAACAGAGCCCCTTAATAATGAAGATTTCAAGGGACACGACTAATACATTTTTACTCACAGGCTAATTATATTTAAATATGTTTATATAATATTATAGGAGTCTATATTTCTGGAGACCTAATTTAATCCAAGTATGCTTACTCTCATAGAATGGGAATGAAACAAATTCATAGGGATTTGAATCATGGCTTACTCATTGTCTTTATGATTATGGTTGAGTTACTTAATTTCTATGATCCTAGAATTTTTCATCATTTTAATGAATAAGATCATTTTAATGAATATGCTTCCCAGAGCTACTAAAACAATCAGACTGAAAAAATGCACATACACATATTTTGAATATATGTATAAGTATAAAAAATAGCAATTTTGTATATGAGACTTTTTTATGAGTTAGTAAGAGCACCACTTTGTGGACGACTTGTTTAAGAAAAAGCATGCTTACGACTCCACAGGCTTAAAATTTCAGAAATATTTATTAATTAGAAATTTCAATTCCTGAACCATTCTTCAAGATAGTAAAAACTCCATTTCTTTCCAGAAACTTTAATTTTGTCTGTTTTATGACCAAAAATATTAATTTCTATTTTCTTAAATTATTTTTCCTTTAAAGACTTCAGTACTTAAGTGAGTTCTACCTAGATTTAGGAAACGAAATATGAGACATACCCCCCCAAAAAGTGAAAATGTTGCAGTCTTCACAACATTTAGATGAGACAAAGAAAATGTCTTTAATGGTACATTTTGTTAGTCTTTGGAATAGGTTTTAAGAGATATGTTACTCCTTTTAGATATA
>NW_006985893.1:0-2012 GCF_000164805.1 Carlito syrichta
AATTAGCACATTTCTAAAAATGGAGTGCATGAAAGCCCACTATGCTTATGAGAATCAAATAGCAGTGAAAGAATAAAAGTTATGCTGTATATTAAATAATTATCCTTGACATAGGTTATTATTGTATATATATGCCTACAGCAAATTAAAAATCAGAGCTAGAACTGTGTCCTAAAATAATTAGCGAGTCACAGAGAAGTGAAAATATAAAACACACTGAAGTATTTTAGAATATATTCATTTGTTACAATAAGTTCTTAATTTCAATATTACCCGAGAAAACTAAGACTAAGAAATACATCATGCGATTCATTTCTAATAAAGAGAACTCTTAAAACTCATGTTTGACAGAGATAAAGTAATTATGGAAATCTATGTGCTATTAAAATATATTTCCTCTCCTTGGCACGACAGAATATCCACTTTAAATCTTTTTAATACTCCTTGTATTTGCATAAAACTTCTCTCAATAGATGCATCAGAAATTGGAAACTGTAGCCATCCCTGAAAAAGAAATCTGGGAGGCTTGGGGGAAAGGTGTCAAGGAGACACATTTGTGCTCCATTTTTGTTATTTGAAATATGCATGTTTGTCCCTTGCATGTTTGTCCCTTGTAAAACAAGCAAATTTTCAAAAATTCATAATTAGTGCAAAGAAAGTTATTATGTAAGCCTTGATGTTATTGACATAGAAAACTTTTTCTTGGTGTGAAGGAAACTTTTTCTTGGTGTGAAGGATATCAAAATAAAAAATATTTATTTTGAACCATCGCATTTAAATCTCTGAAACAGTTAAGTTTAGGAGCTTTAAGATGAATCACGGTTCAGCTGAAATGTATTCTCTTACAACATCATAACATTTGATTGGAAAACAATATTTAATGTATACGTAAAGGCAACATATTACTCATAAATTAATACTGCATGTACCTCTGAATCTGATCTTGACTGTGCACTACAGATTTTGGCCTGCGTGCAGATTGGGTGCTCTTTTGTCAAAGTGGAAATGCAAACCATAAGGACTGAGAGGAATACTAGATCTGAGCCATTTGAATAAAGGGTTTAAGATATCAGATGTGGGAACTCTTTTCCTTCTTTAGGATAGCAACAACATGAGGGAGATTTTGTGTTCTTTTTTACCTTTCCTTAAATCTTCAGGGAGGGTCATGCAAAAGACACCAAACACAGACATCCTTTATCTGATGAGTTTGTAATTCCCAGCTCACTCTTTTTAAATGTCAAGACTAAAAGTTTAAACTCTGAGGTTTATAATTAATTAAAGGAGATAGAATTCAACATGAAAAGAAGTACTTCGAAAAACATAACTGTTTACTCATGTGGTGACCATGAATACATACTCAACTTCTCTGGGTCTTGGTTTTCTCATCCTAGGGTAGTACCAGGGAGCACTAAATAAGATGATTTGTCACATATTTAGAAGAATGCCTGGCGCACAGTATATACCTATAACATGTAAGCTAGTGTAATCATCATGATATTTAGAAAGAGAGAAGGAGCCACAAAGAGCTAGGTAGGTGATCGATAATATGTGAGAGATTGTGTCTTTTTCAGCAATTATTTGCCTGGAATATACCTGCTTTGTAATCCCCAGTAAAGTCTTTCAACAAGGTTAAGACTCAACATGTATCTGGATCTGGGCGGTGTAGGGGGCGGGGCACACATCAACCCATACCAACTTATGACTTGTTTTGGACAAAACACATTAGCAGATGTGATGTGAACTGAAAAGTCCATGTGAAGAAGGTCAGACTGGCCCCCAAGATGGTGAGAGTCACAGGGAGGCGGGTCCAGTGGAGAGAGTCCTTGAGGGCCCAGCATTTTAGTCATTCCAGCCGTGGTCTCAGACATGTGAGGGAGCCCACTGCATGATTCAGACCCGACCCACTGGAGCAAGCCCACCCCAGACACATCCAAGAAAATGCAGATACATAATAAATTATTATTGTTTGAAACGATCGCATTTTGGGAAGTTTTGGCATGCAGCAAAGAGTA
>NW_006985894.1:0-1346 GCF_000164805.1 Carlito syrichta
CACACACACACACACACACACACACACACACACACCAACTCTCGGTTCTGTAATCTTTTCACATTTGCTTTGTAGTAATCTAAATTACAGAGCTGCTGTTATCAAGAAAATACTCATATTTATAAACCAAATGTGAGTTGCTTGATTGTATTTTAAATATTAACCACTTTCCATTTAGAAATCTTGGAATATAATATACAGCAGAAGCAGTCTCAGCTGCTGGAGATGCAAGTGGAGCTCAACAGTGTGAAAGACAGAGCAACAGAACTGCAGGAACAACTGAGTTCTGAGAAAATGGTGGTTGCTGAACTGAAGAGTGAGCTCGCACAAACTAAATTGGAACTAGAAACAACACTCAAGGCACAGCATAAGCGCCTAAAGGAATTAGAGGCATTCAGGTGTGCCAAGCTTCCCTATTACAAATGTGTATTAGTGAAGGAATTGGCGTGATTTTGTCATAAACACTGTGCAAATATAAAAATATAACATTATACCTCATATACAAACAACATGAAACTATGTTATTTTAGGAAAAACTGTAGTAGAGAGAAAAAACTGTAATTGTTTCTAAATTATGAATTCATGATAATATTGACATATTATCAATTGTGGCTTTAGTTCTATGTGAAACTTACAGAATTTATGATTTTGACATTTATTTCACCACTAACTAATTTGAATTGTTATTTATGAGCTCAGTAGGATTTGTGGTTTAGTTACCTAAAATTTGCAGAATGTTTGAAGAGATAATACTTGTATAAAGGATATGTTGGTGTAAATACTGAGATATTCTGCTTGCCAAAGACACATTATGAGTATAATCATTTTTATGTTAAACGTTGGTTATACTCACAGAAATACACATGGTAATTCCCATGTTCAGTAAAAGACAAGGGAAATTTGTGTTAATATTATTTTATAACAACAAATTGCGTGATTGTTTGCAATGGTAAATAATAACTAACAGTTGTACTACTAGGAGCAGTTAAGAATCACAATCAAGAATCTTCTATCTTTACATGGTTTATATTTTCTTATTAGCTAGTTTATGCCTCAACTTTTCAATGAAAACCTCTCTCTCTCTCTCTCTCTCTCTCTCTCTCTCTCTCATTCTCATTATATTCTTGGTCAGCATGGTTTTATGAAAGTCCATTTGTCTCTCTGATGTAGATTGGAAGTTAAAGATAAGACAGATGAAGTGCATTTGCTTAATGATACACTAGCAAGTGAACAGAAAAAATCAAGAGAGCTCCAGTGGGCTTTGGAGAAAGAGAAAGCAAAATTGGGATGCAATGAAGAACGCGATAAAGAAGAATTAGAGGTATTGTTATCATTATGTTTATATG
>NW_006985895.1:0-1471 GCF_000164805.1 Carlito syrichta
TTCGACTGCACACTTCCTTCTTGGGAAGCTTACTTTCATCTCCCTAATTAAGTTCTCTTTGAAGCACAAAAATATCTCAAAGACAAAATCCGCGTAGGCCAAAATACCAGACATCAGGCCTGTCATCATGGTCACCCTGGCCACAGCCAGATTGTCATCTTTACTCACTGACATCTTTCTGCCTTCTGCTGCTCGGAGAATAATGACCATAAACTATTCTCATCTGTGAAACATTTCACTGTGTGTGAAATCCTTTCAGAGAAACTGACTCATAGCAGACCCATGAGAGAGGTAGATTCAAGATGACCAATGTCTTGAGAATAACAACAAGGGCTCATCCATGATTCTTAGGACTTGACATCTCAGATACAAATCCAAGATACATTATATAATGACCTCTGTCTATTGTGAGCCCATTAGAAATCACTCACAAATAAGTATTCAAAATTTCCCAGTTATTTTGACTTATAAAAGTATCTTCCAAGTTATAGCAAAATGTTCATGGTTTTGCAATCAATTTGGTCTTTCCTTAGATTCACTCTAACAACTCTGACCTTTATAAATTAGTTATAAAGTTATTGGTGACATTTAGAAAAATCCTAAAGAGACTATGGAGTTCATGCTACAGAAGTCATACTGTTGCAGTCTCACTGGGGCTGCACTGCAGCCTGAAACCCATATGATGACTAAGGACATTAATGGCACCCGACTTGGGGATGTCAACAGCCACAAAGCCCAAAAGAGTGGAGTTCTCAGCTCTCAGCTCTTGCTTGGAGAATCCCGAGTTCTCAGGGAAGGTCACTGCTCTCTCAGCTTTGCTAGTTCCAGGTTTTTATCTCACAACCAAGAAGAATAAGGATTACGGGCAAGCAAGTCGAAGCTTATTTAGGAACAGGAAGCAAGTGTGGCAGCTCTTGCAGTGAGAGGGCACCCAAGTGGGTTGCCAGGGTAAGAGCGAGAAGGTCAGGGATTTATATAGTATTTCTGGAGTGTGCAACCCACACACGATTGGTTGGTGGGGCAGTTGCACCACCAGACTAGAAAATGTACCAATCAGAAAGTAACGTGCAAAAGGAGAAGGCCATGGACTGCGACCCAGAAGTAAGTTCTCAATTCTGTCCATAGGGCTTGCTGCAGTTTTACCGGAAGTTTTTACCGGGACTTGCCCTAATCTGTCTACCTATCCAGTTTCTTCCTTTCTGCTCTTCAATACTTCATTGAAACTCCAAGAAGTCAGTTGAATTCAAAATTTCAGCTTGTCCTAACATCTCCAAAGTGGTGATCTTAGTTTTCACATTTTTTGCTTTAGTCTCAAAACTTCTTAAAATAGCATAACTTCCTTTCATCTATTCAATGAAGCTTATTATTGTGTAACTTTTTTCAAGATATTGGCTTAACTAGCAAGATAAATGAAAAGTCTCTTCTTACTGTTTAATGGGAGAAACATAGCTTAGGTAAACCATTTTAATGC
>NW_006985896.1:0-962 GCF_000164805.1 Carlito syrichta
GAACGTGGGAGCGCAGCTTGCTCACCTTGACAGCCTCCCCCGACAGACAGCAGAAGCCTCGGGGGCAGGGTTCGGTGTGCCTTTGAGGCTGCTGCCTCTGGAATGTTCCACACTCCCAAGGTTTGGTTGGGCTATGGGTTTTAGTTACAGGCCACACACTGTTGAAGTGCTCACTTTATTTTTCATGTGCAAACTGTTCCTGTCTAAAGCTTTCAGAAGGACGTGTACAGACACCCTGCAGACAGACGAGGGTCACCAAAGAGGCCCTCCTCCCTCCTGCGGCGGGACGGGGGCAAGGGGGCGCATCACAGAAAAAGGGAAATGACATGTTCCGCTGCAGTTAAACTCTAGTCCCTGATTCGGTCCGTCTCGCGGATGGGGCTCCTCAGTAGGTGATTGTCCACTCCTTGACAGAGGCATCATGGGAGGTTGTGACCAGCGTGTGCTCGTCCAGCCAGGCCAGGCTGCTGACGTGGTGCAGCCGGTGTGCATCTGGAAGGCAGGACACGCTGTGAGAAAAGCCACACTCCCCTGCTTTCTTGCACATACATCTTGGACCAGAAGGATGGACAGCCCACGCCCAAATCATCAACAGGGCCCTCAAGAAACCAGCCATGGACAGCTCTAAATAGTCTGGCATGGCGGCAAGTGGGGGCAGGATTCTCAGCCTGGGCACTGCTGACCCCAGGCTGGGTAATTCCCTGCCATGAGCTGCAGGACAATGCCAGCAGCTCCCTCTCTCTCCAAGTCCTGGTGACCAAGTACTACTTTTGATGCATAAAAGCAATAATATGCAGACAACACCCACACAGATATATAGTACGCGTGTGAATTAAAATGGGGGGCATAACAACCAATGAAACACCCAGGGGGCTGGGGGCTCATTGACTTCGGCCTCTTCAAGAACCACACCACAGATGATTTGGCGCTAGAGCTCCAGTCACCCAGTCCCACCCGCTCGC
>NW_006985897.1:0-733 GCF_000164805.1 Carlito syrichta
ACACACACACACACACACACACACACGTAAAACCCGTGTTTTAGACAATAAAGAATTTTAAAAAGATATCACTTTAGGGTCATATTCTCCAATCACAATGGAATAAAGCTGCAAATTAACAAGAAAAAATTCTATTTGCCAGAATGTTTGTAAATGGTTCTAAATAACTCCTTGGGTCAAGAGAAGAGACATGGAGGTTTTGAGCTCCTTAGACATGATGTACAAAGAGAAGGCCACTTATCCAGATCCTGTGTGATGTGGCTAAAGTGGCTGGATCCACGTTTTGTGGGGAATGAAACTTATACAATTTTGGAGTCCCCTTTAAAGAAAAATTATTTTTAAAATCTTACTTTTGCAAATTTTACCCAAAAAAGGATAATAGGTGAACACCTTGCTAGGGCTTTCCAAGGATTGGAAGGGACCTGTGCAAATATGAATAAGAAAGCAAGATTTAAAAGTTCTTATCTCTAGAATTTGGGAACGCACAAGTAACATAAACCCAAAGAAAGTAGAAGGAAACAACTAATGAAATAAAAGCAGTATTAATTTATATAAATTAAATAGAAAAACAGAGTTTATGATAGAACTGGTTTAAAAAAAACACCAAGAATTATCACCTTGAAAAGGCCCTCAAAATAGATAAATCTTTGGCAAAACTTATGAAGAACAAGACAGAGACAGAATGAGGGGATAATGGATATAAATAAACAATTGGGGGAACAAGAAAGAAGAC
>NW_006985898.1:0-1316 GCF_000164805.1 Carlito syrichta
AACACATTATTAAGGCATATCCATTTAAAAATTGTATTTAGGACTTTGACTTGAGGGTTAACTTGATATTTTTATTGTCCAGAAGATGAAAACTTAGAATTAAATCTCCATTTTTTTAAGTTATCATTTAAAAAATTCTGTATGCAATAAAGTTCCATTTTTCAAGAAACAGTTCATGTTTTAAAAAGTGAAACTTAATTCACTCTTATTTTTAAAAAAGTGGATGAAAAGAAATTCTATAACTTGGTGGCCCTAATAAACACAAATACTGTCATCAATTTCACAACACGGGGCTTTCCCAGGGAACAGCCAGCAGGTTTTGCTGAGTCAACTGCAATGTTATCCAATCAGAGTTAGAGAGGGAAAGTGTCTTTGTGGATAAATACTGCCTGCTAAGCTCACGTTTTTGAGACACTCCTCAGCTGCTTAGACATATTCTGAGCCTACAGCAGAGGAACCTCCAATCTCAGCACCATGAACCAACGTGCTCTTCTTATTTTCTGCCTTATCTTTCTGACTCTGAGTGGCACTCAAGGTAAGGAACATTAAGGGATACTGAATTTGTAAAATGGGAAATAGGAGTGGGTATATATTCTAAAAATACAGAAATTATTTGTAAAATCGCATTGCATGGCTATAAAATAAGAGTCCCTCTGGTCACAGAATGTATGTAAAGTCAGAGAAACAAGCAGAATAAAAGAAAGAAGGAGGGAGGGAGAACAGGAGAGATGGGGAAAGGGGAGGACAAAGGGAAAAGTGAAGGAATGAGGAGAGAGGTTGAGGCACAAATACCTCCTTACCTAACTAAGCCTATTTAACCACACGAGCTGTACTTAAGGGTATGACTTTGTAATTTATAATGTTTAAAGGTGCAATTCTTTTCTTCCCGATAATCAACTACTGAATCATTCAGAGCTGTTATAATGGGATACATTCCTTCTCAGATTAAGTGACTAAGTGATGGCATGGGGATATAGGTTCTACTAAAAACTAGCCAATCCACATTCAATGCCTAAAATGAAACACTGTGCTAACCTTCCCTGCTGAACCTGTCGCTTTTCTTGCAGGAATGCCTCTGTCTAGAACTGTGCGCTGTATCTGCATCGAGATTAGTAAAAAACGGTTTAATCCAAAGTCCTTAGAAAAACTTGAAATTATTCCTGCAAGTCAATCATGTCAACATATTGAGATCATGTGAGTAGAACCCCACCTGATGATCACTTCTCTGGCTGTAATCATACGCTGTATTAAACATGTGATGATAATGACAAAAAATTAGTAAAGGGGTTGGGAAGATTCTAAATGGGTGCATATAG
>NW_006985899.1:0-877 GCF_000164805.1 Carlito syrichta
GAGTGGATTGCCTGAGCCCGCGGGTTCGAGACCCGCCTGGGCAGTGAGACCTCATCTTCAATAAATCAAAAAAATCAGCCGGGTGTGGTAGCGCATGCCTGTAATTCCGGCTACTCGGAAGGCTGAGGCGGAAGGATCGCCGGAGCCCAGCAGGTCGAGGCTGCGGTGGCCGGGAGCGGCCACTGCACTCCAGTCTGGGCGACAGAGTGAGACTCCAACTCAAAAAAAAATAAAAATAAAAAAAAATAAAATGAGTCATGGGGATTAGCAGAGTTGATTTTGTAGTCTATTTAATAAATGAATGTTGAAAGGCTTAAAATCTGTCTACATCAAATCTTTGATTTTGACTGCTATAAGGAACTTACTAGAAACAAAGAGGTTCTGAAGGAATCGCACTTTCAAAGAAAACACATTCTGGCATTATAAAGCCTGTGGTTTTAGGATCTTTAAACGGTTCTTAAAGCAAATTCTTAGTCTCCAAAACTTCACCAGCAGAAAAAAGCCATTCAAAAATCCAAGAAAAAGAGAAACCTGGGTTTCTGGATGACATGAAGACAAGATGCTTACGTACTCAGCAGACAAATAAGAGAGAAATCAATTTCTTATATGTGTGAGTCATTACATATATTTCTATGAATTTTAACACATACATAGATTTGAAAAACCACCACCAACCAATCAAGACATAAGCAGAATTCACCAGCAAAACAACCAGGCCTGAAGACTGCTTTTTTTAGAGGGTTTCTAAACCATCAATTCAATTGTTTTAATAATAATGAGACATTTTTTGTTTCCTATTTTACCTTGGGTAATGGTATAGTTTTTCTTTCTTTCTTTCTTTCTTTCTTTCTTTCTTTCTTTCTTTCTTTCTTTCTTT
>NW_006985900.1:0-802 GCF_000164805.1 Carlito syrichta
AAGCAGAGGAATAATAGACAGAGGCAAGAAGAGTGTGGATTGATATACTGTGGCAGAAATATAATGTGAATAGGGTTGGATGGCGGGAGATGGAACTGAATTTTATTCTCCAAAATGTGACGAGTTATTTAGGGAAAGAAGGTCTGACCTGTTCTTTGTATTTTTGGTGCCTGAGGCAGTGCCAGGCACATAGCATCTCATCAGCATCAGTATCAGCATCAACATGAACCTCAACACCAGCAAGAGACTTTAGAGTGTATACTCTGAGTCTTTAAGCAGAGGAATTATGCAGTTAAAGTTGAAGGTACGGGGAGAGTGTAGATCAGAAGTAGGGAGTCTGTTAAAAGGAAACTGTAATCTGGGAAAGATGGCATAAGGACCATGGTAGAAGGAAAGAAGGGAAGAAGTGGGATTCTGGGTATATTTCGTGGGTAAATCTAATAGTGCTTGGCAAACAAAATAAACTGAAGAGTAGGGTAAGAGGTAGTTGGAGGTGCCATTGTCTGGGACTGTGAGGACCAGAGCAGGTCATGCTGTGATCTCCAAATGTGGTCTTGGCCTCAACCTGTCTTTGCCTTTCTGGCCTACCACCTCCCAATTTTATTTTTTTATTTTTATTTTTTTTTTGAGTTGGAGTCTCACTGTCGCCCAGACTGGAGTGCAGTGGCCGCTCCCGGCCACCGCAGCCTCGACCTGCTGGGCTCCGGCGATCCTTCCGCCTCAGCCTTCCGAGTAGCCGGAATTACAGGCATGCGCTACCACGCCCGGCTGATTTTTTGATTTATGGTAGAGATGAGGTCTG
>NW_006985901.1:0-943 GCF_000164805.1 Carlito syrichta
GGTTTACAGGGGTGAACCACTGCACCTGGTCTACCTCCTTGCTCGTACCCTTGCTGGTCCCCTTGCCTGATGTACCCTTTCTTGCGGACCAGGTGAACTTTCACTTTTTCAATGATGCATTTTCTGACTCCCTTCTTTAGAAGGATATCTATTCCTTCCTCTTTGCTGGGGGGTGCGGGGTGCGGGGATGAGGTGGGATGGTGGTGTGGGTGACATGCCTCCATTGCAGAACTTCCACATTTGTAACTATGTGTCTTTTTGCTGTCTCCCTCACTGAGCTGTGAGCTCCAGCATGCAGGAAGCTGGTCTTACCTTCCTCAGTATTTGACAGGGCCTGGCTCATAGAAATACTAAAAAATGTTTGTTGAATGAATAAGCACTAATTTATATTGAGCCCTTGCTCTTTATCAATAGTATCGAAATCCTCACAACAGCCTAGTGACATAGGCACTGTTGTATCCCCATTTTGCACATGTGGCAACTGAGAGCACAGAGACATTAAGGCACTTGTCCATCATTACAGAGCTTGCCAGGATGTGAACCCAAGTAGTCAGGCTCCAGGATATATCTCACACCCTGAGTCCTGTGCTAATAATGGGCAAATGAATGAACTCAGTGAGGTTCTATAAACAGAAGATAGGAAAGGTAAATGTTCTATGACCTTATAAAAACCACTGCTATGGTTTATAAAAGAAAAACACAAAGATTCCAGGAGACCTGGCAGGGATGAAGGCTATGGAGGATCCACAGCCCACAGAGTTCAGGGAGAGTTTAAAGCAAGTGAAAAATCAGACTCTCTGGTGAATTGCTGGGAGTGTCAGAGAAGCCAGAGGGCCACAGTTAAACAAACAAGGTCTGCCCATCTGCATATCAGGCGAAGGAAAAAAGGGGCCAATCTTAACATTTATGGCATGCCTACTATATTCCTATCATTATGCTAGTG
>NW_006985902.1:0-6539 GCF_000164805.1 Carlito syrichta
ACACACACACACACACACACACACACACACACACACACACACAGAATAGTTATATTTGTCCAGAGAAAAATACACATACGAAAATACATACAGATAATATCTAAACACTTTTCATTGTGAAATACAATAAATGTATGGAAAAGTGTACAAAACATAAATGTATATGTTTTGGGTTTTGTTTTTTGTTTTTTTGAGACAGGGTTTCACTCTGTTCCCAGGCTGGAGTGCAGTGGCGCAATCAAAACTCAATGTAGCCGGGCTCGGTGGCTCAGCCTATAATCCCGTGCCTTTGGGAAGCTGAGGTGAGTGGATGGCCTGAGCTCCCTGGGCAGCGAGACCTCATCTCTACAATAAATCCAAAAAAAAATCAGGCAGGCATGGTAGCGCATGCCTGTAATTCCGGCTACTCGGAAGGCTGAGGTGGAAGGATCGCCAGAGCCCAGCAGTTCGAGCTGCAGTGGCCGGGAGCGGCCACTGCACTCCAGTGTGGGCGACAAAGTGAGACTCCAACTAAAAAAAAAAAGAGAGAGACACATGATATGAAAGAGGTGTGTGCCCATCTTCATTATGTTCCTTTCTTAGGAGAGTGTTCTGTTCTAATATCATCCTCTTGGAAATTTCATAAAATCCATCTTTGTCTTTTTAGGAATCCCTCTCGTAAATCTTTAATCACCTGCTCTAACTTTTCATGCAGGCCAGGACTATCATCCTGAGTGAAGCTCTGACAGTGGTGATTTTGTGTATATATTCCTTTCTGGAAAGCCAATTTCCTTAAAGTAAATGAGTTTTGTCAATCAGGACTGACTTTAGACCTGCTAAGAGGGGCCCCTGCACTGAGTTCCACAATTCAGAGGATTCCTCTCTAGATCTCCTCCAGCTGTGCCCTATCTCATGGAGAAAGGGGTCTGTGAGCTACTCACTCTCTTTTGTGTACCATACTCTAGCTACCCAGGACTCTGGAGTGCCTGCTCAAAGAGCCAAAGCCTGCATTGAGGGCCTACATGCACAGTCCTCTTTTTTTTTTTTTCGAGTTGGAGTCTCACTCTGTCGCCCAGACTGGAGTGCAGTCGCCGCTCCCGGCCACCACAGCCTTGACCTGCTGGGCTCCGGCGATCCTTCCGCCTCAGCCTTCCCAGTAGCCGGAATTACAGGCATGCTCTACCACGCCCGGCTGATTTTTTGATTTATTGTAGAGATGAGGTCTCGCTGCCCAGGCGGGTCTCGAACCCGCGGGCTCAGGCAATCCACTCACCTCAGCCTCCCAAAGGCGCGGGATTACAGGCTGAGCCACCGAGCCCGGCTGCACAGTCCTCTTTTGCAAGTTCATCCTCCTAAGGGCAGATGATACCAGCGTACACTCCATAAGTTCAAAGAATAGCCAAAGGGTGACTTTTTGTGTGGGTTTTGGACAGACTTGAGTTGTGCAGGCTGAGATGTCTACATATACATGTGTAAATTTGCAACATGGAGTGCAAAGAATTCAGAGGAAAGAAGAACAGGGAGCAGTCCTCAAGACCACAGTATTTCCTCACGTGGCCATGTTCTCAGAACATCAAGGATTTCCAGAAGTCTATATTCAAAACTAGTCTTCCAGATTGTTACAACAATATATGATATGTAGACCTCCATGTGTATTCTTGCCCCAATCCTGAAAATGTTGGGGAAGGATCTATCAGCCATAATCCAAAAATTCTGTACTCTCCCCCTCTTTTATCTGTCTGTATTTTCTCTCTTGTTAAATGGAGATCACAAACACAGCGATCCTTGAAAGTAATGGGACTAAATTGTCATTCAGGCTTTTCTCCAATGAGATCTGTAGGTGCCTCAGGTGTTTGTAAAGTCCATGTTTAGACAAATCATCTTTTTAGTTCACTCCAGAATAACTTATGAAAATAATGAACTTGAATGGCTTCCAATGGTAACCTATTCATTTGTAAACAGTGATTGAGAAAAACAAATGGTTAAAGTATTTGAGGATTTTTAGATGGTGTCTTAGACAGTTTGGGTTACTGAAACAAAACACCATAGACTGGATGGATTAAACAACAAACATTTATTTCTCATAGTTCTGGAGACAGGGAAGTCCAAGATCAAGGTGCTCTCAGATTCATTGTGTAGTGATGGTCCTCTTCCTGGTTTGGAGATAGTAGTCTTCTTGCTATCCTCACAAGAAAGAGTGAGAGAGGACGGGGAAGGGCGGGGGCGAGGGGGAGAGAGAGACAGACAGACACGGAGGGGGAGAGACGGAGGGAGAGTGACAGAGGGAGAGAGGATGAGAATCTTGTATTTCTTCTCTTTCTATAAGGACATTAATCCCATCATGAGAGCCTCACTTTCATGATCTAATGTAACCCCAATCACCTCCAAAGGACTCTACCTTCAAATATCATCACATTGGGGATTAGGCCTTCAGTATATGAATTTGGGTGACATAAACATTCAGTCCATAGTAGATAGTTTTACTTAACTGGCATTTCTTGCAAGTGTAAAAGAGTGACTTTTTAGCAATGTGTAAAAGGAACCTCACCCATGGTATTTAAAACCATAAGAAATGTTACCTTAGACAAACATAAGGGGACAGCGAAAAGCAAAGCAGGAGGTGCCATTTTGTAAAAATGACTTAGAATCAAAGCTTTCTGCTCACCTTGAGTGGAAAGTTCTATGAAAGAGCTCACAGTTCTAACGTCGGGTCTAGTTATACATAAGCAATATGTGCTGACGTCCTGTTGGTAGTTGTTACATAGTCTCACTCAATGAATTTTTATTATTATTTGTCCCTGTCCTCGACTTTTAGAGAGAGGAATTTTTTACCCTCTTTACATCACATCAATTTTTTTTTAGCACATTTTGTTCTTGGGAAATGTTTTATGGCATTATTGCTATTTTTTTCCACTTAATCGTGGAAAGTGTTGTAGTTGATTCATCTTCTTTGTCTTGTCAAACATTTCACTCATCTTGACATTTTCAGAAGGTTTTAAAGGTGTGCCTTCTATTAGTGATATTAAATTGAAATTGTGCTCATAATTTTCAATAGAGTTTGAAAAGGATGCAGAAAATTACCAGAATATCTGATTTTGGCATTTGTTAGCTGAATGATTCATTGTCAACAACCTTGACTTTTTGTTCTGTTATGTTCAGTGGAGGAAGAAAAGTACTCTGAAATTAATTTCTTTAGAACAAACATGAATAGACAGTATTTGTGGTGTTGGCTTGGATTTCTATACATTTCCAGGCTTTATATCATAGTCTGTACCAAGTGATTCAGGCATTTTCTTGACCCCTTCCTATGCCTTAAAATACATCTCTCATTAAACAGTATTTAAATGAGAACAGCCACCTAGAAGAATTCCTTATTACATATATATAATATTCACAGCAGTATTGTTAGTTAGGACAAAAATTGGAAATAACCTAAAAAAATAGGAAAATAAACATATAGGCATACAGTGAAATACTGGGCAACAATGAGAATGAACCAACTAAACCTACATTTATTAACATGGACAGATATCAAGAGCATATTGAGAAAAAAAAAACATGTTGCAAAGGAAGGCACACATGTGTAGCTGGCATTACACCTGTTCCCTGACCTCTAGTTTCTCTCTCCTATGGGGAGCATGGGAGGACTATATATCCCCATTCCCTTGAAGTTTTTTTTTTTCTTTTTAAAGGGAACCACTTTATTTGGCTGCTATAGCTTCCACATCAATTTTGAATTACAACCCAGAAACAAAACAAAGTTTTGAAAAGTGGCAATGCATGTCATCCAAATTTCTTCTCTTGTTCCATATGCGAACAGGAAGGAAAAGAAACTGCCATTGGCTCCTCCCATTTAAAAACACTCTCACTGTGAAAATGAACATGTATACTAACTGCAAAAATACTTTGATACCATCCCTTGAAATGTGATATGGCCCTAATGACATGCTTTGGCTAGTAGGATGTGAGCAGCAATGATGCCCATCACTTCATGGGAGCAACTAACTGCTGCTTGTTGGTACAGGCCTCTCTTCTGTCCTTGCACCAGTAATTATGGAAGCACATCAAGGCATACATCATGTGAAGGCATGATGCTGAGTCGCAACATGGAGGTGGCCATCATGGAGAGTTCCCTGGACCTATGGCAGACTTGGAGTGAAAAATAGACCTTTGTTGTTTTAAACCACTGAGATTCTTCTACTGAGTGTCAGAGAAGCCAGAGAATCCAACAACTTCCGTTCCTCATTAGTTGAAGATGTTTAATCTCTGGCACTTTTAGGCAGCCCAAGATCCATCACCGGATAAGCCTTCAGGCACAGAAACAGAGGAACTTGGGTGGTTTAAATGAGAAGCTGTTAGGATACACATGGATTGTCTATCATGGCTCTGGGGGACGTCGGAGGTGAACCAAGAGATCATGGGGCAATACACTCCTAGTCTTTGCTGTGGAATCAGTCAAATATGCACACGTGCTAGTTGTTGGCAACTACAGATACATCTTTTTTGTTTTGTTAACACTGTTTTGGGGGGAGAGGTTAATAATTGTATTTTAGAAATGTCAAGGAGGGACTGGCAGGTGGATATGGAGGAAGAAAGTTATATAGGTGAAAGAGGACAGAGAAAATGGCAGAAAAAGGAAAGTGGGGACTGTAGATAATGGCAATGAGATGAGAGAGGGGAAATTAGGAGGGTGTTCATTCTTATTTTCTGGCTATAGTTTTTTCAATCACCAATTAAAAGATGAGTGTCCTTCTGGGGACATTCTCTACGTTATTTGTTGCTGTCACCAACACAATTATAACAAGTTATATATGGTCTTTAGGTCAAAAAACGTTCTCATAAACTCAATAGTAAAGGAAAACAGGTCAGTATTTTTTCTATTAAATTAAACTTCATCCCAAACCATTTGGAGCCAGATATTTTTTAGACTTCATAATTTTTCAGAAAAATATTATGGTTCATATGTTTTATTTTACCTAACACCCCAGGAGGGTCTGGGATCCCACCACCTAATCAAATGCATTTATGCAGTAAAATGTAGAAATGTTCACACCACATGGGATAAATAGGGACTATAATTAGTCTCTTATCAGCTTAGACCAGGTTTTGCTGACAGATGAGTTCAGGTTGGATAAAGTTTGGCTGACAATTGAGTTATAAGAAAAATATTTGTTTCCAGGTCCTTATGAATTTTGCAATAGCAGATAAGGAAATATAGACTCATATTAAACTACTTTAAAAACCACTATAAGGAATAAATAAACTAAGATTTATGGTGTGGTAGCCAGCTACCAAGATGGCCCCAATGATTCTTACCTCCAAACTAAATAAGGCTGACCTGTGTAGCCAGAAGAATATTGTAGAAATGACCAAGTGTGAATTCTGAGACTAGGACATGTTACTTCTTCCCTGCCCTTTCTTCTGGATCACTAGCCCTGGGGGCAACCAGCCACCATATCTTGAAGATACTCAAACAGTCAGGTATGTGAGTGAAGAACTTTGGAGTCTGATCCTCCAGCTCTAGTTGAGCCTTCTGATGACTTCAACCCTAGCCAACATCTTAATGAAAGACCTTGAGCCAGAACCACCCAATTAAGTTATGACCAGATTTTCTCTCCACAGAAAATAAAATGTGTTGTTTCAAACTCCTACATTTTGAATTAAGTTTTTCACACAGCAATAAATAAGTAATACAGACTTAGGTATTTGGAAATGGATTTCTGCCATAACAAAAACCTAAAATACAGCCATGGCTTCGGAACTAGGCAATGAATGTGTAGAAGCTGGTAGGATCTTGTGGAGAGTGAAAAACAGGCATATAAGTAGACTTCCTTAGAAGTAGATTCTCCAGCCCAAGTCGAATCTTCAGATGACCGAAGTGCCAGTTGACATTTTGATTGCAACCTCCTGGGAGACTGTGAGTCAGAACTATCCAGCTAAGATATTCCTGAATTTTTTTCCATCCACAGAAACCATGTGCAGTAATGCATGGTCATTGCTGTTTCCAGTGGCAAAATTTGGGGGTAATTTGTTATGTAACAGTAACAATAGTTACAGTAAATAGAGTAAAAATAGTTTGTATGCTTTATTATTGTATTTTTTATATAAAGTAAAAATGAAATTCAAGGATATATAAACTGATACTTAGAAATCCTAGACCTCATAATAATTCCCCAGTAGCTATAAATTACTGTTACTATTACTTTCTGTTGTCAGAAAATATTTGCCACATGTTTGTATATAATATGTATAGTTTCATAAAACACAGACATTATTTATAGTGCTTAGATTAGAAACTTCTAAAGCTCATTCTCTTAATGACATGAAAGATAGCCTACAAAATCTGGTCTCTATGCTTAAGAGAGAGCAATTTTATTTTTAAAATGACTATGACTTTCTGTGGAGGCTCTTTTCTCCCATTCTCTATAAGATCTGAAACAGAAAGTTGAAGCAAACAAACAACATCTCTGCATTCTCAAGATAATTAAAATGAAAAAAGTTTATTTAGCAATTAATAATTAACTCCTTCATTCCTAATAAAAAGTCCATGCCATAAAAAT
>NW_006985903.1:0-580 GCF_000164805.1 Carlito syrichta
AATGGAGAAGAATGTAATTGAATGGAAAGGAAAGGAGAAGAATGGAATGGAATGGAATGGAATGGGGTACATGGAATTGAGTAGAGTAAGTGGAATGGAATGGAGTGAAGAGGAATGGAATTGAGTGGAATGGACTGGAATGGAATGAAATGGAATGGAGAGGAAAGGGAAGAAATGGAATGGATAGGGATGTAATGGAGAGAAACGGATTGGAATAGAAATGAATGGAGAGGGAAGGAACTGGGAGGAATGGAATAGCATGGAACAAAATGGAGTGGAATGGAATAGAGGAATGGAATGGAATTGAATGGAATAGAACGGAAAGGATTGGAATAGATAGGAATGTAGAGGAATGGAATGGAGAGAAATGGAGTGGAAAGGAATGCAATGGAATGGAAATGAAAGGAATGGAGTGCAATGGCTTGAAATGTAGAGGAATGGAATGGACATGAATGGAATGGAATGGATTACAGAGAAATGGAGAGAAATGGGTTGGAGACGAATGGATGAGAATGGAAGGAAATGGAATGGAGAGGAATGACAAACAATGGTATGGAATGGATTAGAATGGAATGGAATG
>NW_006985904.1:0-761 GCF_000164805.1 Carlito syrichta
GATCAACCATGCCTGGTCAGCATTTACTTTTACCTTGCCACTTCTGAGACAGCAAGACCAACGGTACTTCTTCCTCTGCCACCTCAGCCTACTCAACAAGAAGACAAAATGGATGAGAACTTTAAGGTAATCCACTCTCTATACATGAATAGTGGATATGTATTTTTAACCTTAATATTTATTGGTAACATTTTCTTTAATTTAAGAGCTTACTTTATTGGAAGAATGTGTTATATAATACATATAACATACAAAATATGTGCTAATTGGCTGTTTATGCCATAAATAAGGCTTCTGATCAACAGTAGCCTATTTGTAGTTACATACTGGGAGAGTCAAAACTCATATGTGGATTTTGACATTGTACTGAGTCAGTACCCTTATCCCCCATTGTTGTTCAAGGGCCAGCTGTACACATTATGTACATACACATTTACATGAATGCATATGGACATACAGTACAATTGGTCCTCAGAGAATTTGATATCACATTAATGGAGTCCAGGGAGCCCACGAAGAAGAAGCTCTCACTCACACATGCCTGTCATAGGACTTACCAAAGACCTTCCTTCCTATATGCCTTTAACAGGACTCTTGTAAACTTCCTTAATATCGGTACTCTAGATAAAACACCTACACAAGGACACTTGCCTAGCAATCCTGAAGTACTGAGATTACAGGCATGAGCCACTTCACCTGGCCAAGAATTATGTATATTTGTTTGGATATCTCATTAGGATGTTGTCCATTCCCCAACAGGA
>NW_006985905.1:0-897 GCF_000164805.1 Carlito syrichta
AAAATTGATCCAAGTAACTTTGAACCCAGTACTCTGTACACTTCAAATTAAATATATTCTAAAGACAAAAAGAGTTTCAAGAAAATGTTGAACTTCACATGGTGTGTTTTTTTTCAGTCATAAGATTGTAATAATCTAAAGTAATTTGTACATACAGTGATGTGCCACCTAACAACATTTCAAGGACAAAGTTCATATATGACAGTGGTCCCATGAGATTATAATGGAGCTGAAAAATTCCTGTCACCTAGTGACTTTGTAGCCATTGCAATGCCATAGTGTGAGAGTGAGTAGGAAACTGTGATAACTTGCATCCACTTAGGAGGTATAAAATATACCTATGCTAGGTTTTACTGCAAACGTCATGATTCAAAGACGCATCTCCAACGCACCATGGAGTCCAGAAGGGTTTCTGTGACATCTTTGAAACAAGAAGAGTAAGTTAGATTTCAACGTTTCTGAAGACAGGTGTTTTGTTCACCCCTGCCTCAGTTCACCCACAGCCGGTAGCTCCATGGCCAGCACAGGAGTTGTTGTTGGTTCTCCAGAGAGGCTCATCTGGAAGGGGTCGGCCCCTCATGCCCGGACTTCTCCAGCACCAAGGAGCAAGGCTGGGGAAGCCTGATTCTGCATCCAGAGCCCTTAACAGGAGCCTGGGACAAGGCGAAACAACCTGCTAGGTTGGCCTCGAAATGGATGGAAAGTGAAGAAAGTGTAGGTGATCTTCAAGAAAGTCCAGGACACCTTCCTGGACTCATGGTCCTGGGCGGTTTCTCTGATCAGAGATAGTATCCTGGCATTTATTTTGTTAGTTGCTGGGTGCACAACGAGTCAGTTTGGTTCCAACAAAAGTACAGCACCCAGGAAAACAACTGCCTTCAAAACAAAGTGGTTTTG
>NW_006985906.1:0-540 GCF_000164805.1 Carlito syrichta
CTCACAAAAGGGGAGGATAGCTGTATCAGTACTAAACAGACACAGACATTTTTCTTTTCATTATTCCCTAAACAATACAATAGAACAACAATTTGCATAGCATTTACACTGTATTAGGTATTGCATGGCATTGCCATTGTATTAAGCAATCTAGAAGTGATTTAAAGTATACAGCAGGAAGTGCATAGGTTATATACAAAATGCTACATTATTTTAGAAAAAGAAATTGCGCTTCTGCAGGTATGGTTTGTTTGGTATTCCCACACCAATGCCCTGTAGATACCCAGAGATGACTATATTTTAGAACTGAGCTGGAGTCTCCAGGGATGATACATTAGGACCTAAAAATTTGCAACTCCCCAACCTTAAACAATTACCCTCATTCTCCTACACAGCTCCCAACCACATCAGCATTACAGCCTGATGGAAGAGGAGGAGGTTAAGGGGAGGCTGTGCTCCTTCTATGAATCCCATGACCCAGAACTTGGTTATATCACTTGTGCTCACCTTCCATTAACCAGCACCTAGTCATATGAGGTC
>NW_006985907.1:0-1171 GCF_000164805.1 Carlito syrichta
AAAACCAACATGATTTCTTAACATTTTAACTAAACTCAGCATTCTGCATTGAATACAATAGGCAAGTTACAGTTTAACAGATATTACGAAAGCTTGTCATTCCCATAAGCAACAAAGCACGTCAGGGAAGAGCATTCTACAAACCTGTCACATAATTCTAGAGCAGCGTACAACTTCCTGTGTTTACTGCAAATATTTTTAAGTACATGGAAAATTCAGAACATATTTTGTACAAACAAAGGTCTTTGCAAATGCTCAAGTACTACAAGATTTTAAATTATATATTAATATGTTATTTGGGAATAAAAGTAAGTTTGACCAAAAATTTGAAAAAGAACTGACTGGAATAAATAAAATATACTTAGCCACCCTGATCCTAGGGAAAAAAATAAAACCTGTCATTGTATGCTGTGTACCAAAATCACAATCTAACAACAAATGTCAGATATATTTTATATCCTATTATAGCTTTTCTTAAAGGCAAGGACTCAAAAAGAATTATGCTTGCTGAGCTTCTCCAGTTGTTTACCTTGATGACTGCCACATCTGTACTCAAAGTGGACAAATTTCTTCTACAGCTCATATACCTCCTTCAGGGAGACCTCCTGCACCCAAATGTGCCTTCTGAAGACCTATTAACGGAGTAGAACTAGCAGAGATGACACCAATTATAAAATATGAGTTGGACCATTAAAGGACTTGTTGGTGAAATAAAACCTATATAATAATAAAACCATCTGGGAACTAAACAGCATGTAATAGTATGCAACACATGTGGTCCAAACCATTAGGAAATAGATAATACTTAATAGTAAGACAATCTCAGCACCAGATACTTGGCAATTGCAAAAGCCATTGGAGAATTCAGGCAATTCTCTTCATCCTTTTGAAGATCCCAATTTATCCCATTAATAACTCTTTAACTAATGGCTAAACTTATCCACACTGCTGAGGAACAGCCGGTGGTGAACCCCAGGTTCCAGGAGTTTCCGGCTGCTGCAAACTTTGCCAACTCTGACGTGGTTTCTCTTATATCAGAAAAAATAACCCATTGAAAAGAGTCTGTAAAGAACTGTCCAGTTCTTCACTGTGCTGTTACTTAAGACCAGAATAGGTTTGGCAACCTTCCAAGTGATGAGACATATGGAAGGAGCCAAGTGACTGGCCACTC
>NW_006985908.1:0-704 GCF_000164805.1 Carlito syrichta
AAAATAACATATAACATAGTGACTTATGACATTATGTGTTCTCCTTACACAACCTAGAAATGGCAGCTATGAAATGTTATTGATATGTTCATTAGTATAGTTGGAATCATTGCTTCACAATGTATAGTCATATCAAATTTTTACATTATACCCAATATATAGTCATACATTTCTTATCTATGTATAAAAAAATTGGATGTTAAAGACACATATTTAAGCACTTGTACAAAGGGAAAAATATGTAACCTAGTCCTAGTCATCACATTAAAGAAAACAAAATTATAAAATAAGATTTATAGCCAGGCTTGGTGGCTCAGCCTGTAATCCCACACCGTTGGGAGGCTAAGGTGAGAGGATTGCTTGAGCGAGCAGGTTTGAGACCCACCCAGGAAACTTGGCGAGACCTCATCTCTACAATAAGTAAAAAAAATTAGCTGGGCATGGTAGCGTGTAACTATAGTTCCAGCTACATGGAAGGCTGAGGTGGAAGGATCACCGGAGCCCAGCAGGTCAAGGCTGTGGTGGCTGGGAGGGGCCACTGTACTCCAGTTTGGGTGACAGAGTGAGACTCCAACTCAAAAAAAAAAGAGTTATTAAGCAAGAAGGTAACAATTAGGAGTTTAATATGTTTACCAATACTCAACACGATATACTAAAGAATTTGAATATATAGAATTAAATTACCTATCTCAGTTCATAAAAAA
>NW_006985909.1:0-542 GCF_000164805.1 Carlito syrichta
GGTCATTCTCGGGGTCACCCATTACAAAGGAGGACCAGTTACTGGGAATCCATCACAGAAGAGGTGTAGTCGTTGGGGCATCTCTTTTGAAACAGGCCCAGTTACTAGCAAATCCATCACAGAAGTGGACCAGTCACTGCAGCACCAGTCACACAGGATGTCCAGACATTGGTGTACCAAACACAGAGAAAGGTCAGTCACTATGGTTCCCTTTGTGGAGGAGAAACAGTCACTGTGACACACTTCACAGAAGTCTCATCAATGTGACATCTATAATATATGAAGGCCAGGTACTGGGGCATCAGTCACAGGAAAGACATAGTCACTGGAATGTCCATTATGGAGTCGGCCCTTTCACTGTGACTACACACCACAAAGTAGGGCCACTCAATAGGGCACTAACTTAGCTGCAAAGTCTCTCACTGTGCACCAATCACAGAGGAGGCACAGTCATAAGAGCACCCATAGTGTAGAAACATCTGTCACTGGGGCTCCAATATGGAGAACAAGTCACTGGGGCATTAATCAAAGAGAAAGGTCAG
>NW_006985910.1:0-524 GCF_000164805.1 Carlito syrichta
AAATACTAAGGACAGTGTCATTACTTCACTACTCTTACTACCCTCACAGAGTGAAGAAGAGACTTGAGGAAATTAATCTCAATGTTTAAAACTGCTCCTGTCTAGAATCATACTTTCCTCCATAATATGAGTGTTTCAATTGAAAGTTTTTGAAACTAAATGATCAGATTCCAAAATGGCTTGTTTTTCACCTTTTCATGGCTGGGGAGATTTTCCCTTTCTCTCTCTCTCTCTCTCTCTCTCTCTCTCTGCATTGATGAATTACTGTACTAATTATATAAGATGTAAAATATGATACTATCATATATTAATTTTTAACAAGTCTGTAAAGTCAGGGGAACCTTTCCCAAAGAAAATGGTATTTGAGTTGCAATCAAAAGGATGAACAGGAAATGAGGTGTTCCCAAATATTAAGGCTTCCCAGACAGTATGAACAGCCTATGTGAATATATGGAAAATGAACAGAACTATGTCTAACATATCCCAGATTTTGGTTGATAGCCAACACTGTATCAAGGAGTAAA
>NW_006985911.1:0-524 GCF_000164805.1 Carlito syrichta
AAAGGGAGGCCCAAACTTTACCTGTATGATGACCACTTATATACCTAATCCTGAATTGTTTCCCACGTCTTAAAAAATAAAGATTATTTCTTTTAACAAGATTCTGGGGCCTTTTCAGACTCAACCCATCCAGAAAAGGTGTCTGCGAATACTAGGAGGAATTTAGAACTTCCATTGGCTTTGGACGTTTGTGTAAAATCCACTTGTTAGTATTCAAATGACAGAGTCCCTAATATTGCACTCTTTCCTGGTTGGGCGGAGAGGTGTGCTTCTTCTTCAGGATATTTTTGGCACATAAATAGCAACCCCACATACTTTTCTGCTTAGTTCTTTGGATGTGTGGGCTCCTGAGTTGTTCTTTGTAGATATTTTGAACTGAGTAAACTAGGGCTTCAAGGAGTAGGGTCAGCCCATGGGAGTTAATCTTCCAAGGTGAACCAGAGCCTGTATTAGTAAATTCCCAGTCATGGGCACATTCCTCATCTTGCTCAGTGCAATGGGGCTTAATGAGGTATTAGGTTCAC
>NW_006985912.1:0-522 GCF_000164805.1 Carlito syrichta
ACACACACACACACACACACACACACACACACACATACACACACACACAAACTTCCTTCTTCTGTCTTCTGGATAATATCTTCCATCACTGTAAGTAGTCACCAAGGTTGGAGTACAGAGCTTGTCTAGGAGCATATCCCTGACTCCTGCTCTGAATCTTGCCACTCTCCTAATTTCCCATCTTCATGATTTAAAGACCTTTTCTCAGGCCAAATAATTATAAAGCCCTATTTTTCAGGCACTGTACTAAGTACTTTATATATGTTAGTTCAGTTAAACTCCAATGTACCCAAATAAAATAGGTTATCTCCATTCATTCACAACCCAATACAAAAATAGTATTATAGTATAGCAATATAGATATGTATATGTATTTTTAGGGAGTATATCAAAGCTATGAAGGAAAGAAAAAAAGGGTAAAGGAATTAAGAGACACGGGACAGGTTGTTGTATTAAATGAAGTAATCAGACAAATAACATTTTAACAGAGACCCAAATGCAGTGAGGAGGCAAGCCAACAGA
>NW_006985913.1:0-500 GCF_000164805.1 Carlito syrichta
CAGTCAGCTCACTCGCTGGCTGACTAGTTGTCAGCTCACCTGTCGGCTCACTCTCTGGCCAATAGTTAAGTCAGCTAAACGGTCGGTCTACTAGCCAGCCCACTAATTAAGTAAGCTAACCAATCTACCGACTAGTGGGACAACTAGTCAGCCGACAAGTTAGGACAGCTAATTTGTTGGCAGACTAGTTAGGTCAGCTAAGTAGTCGGCCAACTAGTCATCTGACTAGTTATGTCAGTAAACTAGCCAGACAACTACTTAACAGTGCTAACTAGGGGGCCAACTCATCAGTCAACTTGTTAACCCACGTAAATAGTCTGCTGACTAGTCGACCAGCTGTTAACCCAGCTAAAAAGTCGGCTGATTAGTCAGCCAACGTGTTAAACCAGCTAACTAGTCAACTGACTCATCAGTCTACAAGTTAAGTCACCAAGCTAACACGTTAACCAACTAGTTAAAACAGTTATATAACTCATTAGCCAACTCGTTTAGTCAGATAG
>NW_006985914.1:0-785 GCF_000164805.1 Carlito syrichta
CGGGGGTCACAATGCCTGATTCAATTTTTGGGACCTCTCACTGAGACAAGGTCTGGCCTCCTCACCCAGGCTGCTCTACAACCCCGGAAAACAAGAAGCTTCCCACCTTGGTCTCGCATGGCATGGGGCTAATGGCCATTTGCCACAGTGCATGGCCAGGACTTGCATGTGCTTTTGGCTGGGATGACACAAAGTTCCAACACGGAATGGAGGCCACCTCATCCCATGTAGCTGGGACCGAGGGTGCCACCACTCATGACTGGAGTGTTAGCATTTTGGGGAGCAACAAGGTCTCACTTCATAGCCCAGGATGGACTCAAACTCTCGGGCCCCAGTGGTCCCCCACCTCGGCCTACCTAAGGCACAGCAAGATTGACTGCCGATCCACCATCTTTCAGGAACTCTAGGCCCAAGACTGGGGCCTCCTTCCGAAATGATCTCTGTTCGCAATGAACCCAGCTCCATAAACACATGGCTGCTCTTCTTTTTTTCCTTTTTACTTTTTTTCTTTGAGTCAGAGTCTCACTCCATCACCCAGGGTGGAGGGCAGTGTCTTGTTCCTGGCCACTGCAGCCTTGGCCCATCAGACTCCAACTAACCTTTCCATGGCCTTCAGGGGTAAAAGAACAATAAGCAGGCGCCACCACACACAGCTCATTTGGGATGGATGGTAGAGATGTCTCGCCTAGGTGCTCGGGTGGGTCTTGGCCCATGGACTTGAGCTGGCCACTGGAATCTGCCTCCCAAAGGGCTGGGATGATGAGACTGAGTCCCATGTCTGGCCA
>NW_006985915.1:0-495 GCF_000164805.1 Carlito syrichta
CAACTCAGAGTAATAATTCCAACCACCACCACCAAAACCACAGCTCGGGCTCAGGGGCTCCGTGTGGCATCCTGACACATCGGAGTCCAAGGCAAGTGGCCTGAGACTGCAGCTTCAAGACTAGCCTGGGACACTGGGTGAGCTCTTGTCTCGGTCATCAAAAATAAATCCAAAGATTAGCTGGGTGTGGTGGCATAGGCCTGTGCTTCCAGACACTCGGGGGGCCAAGGCAGGGGATATCCAGAGCCTGACAGGTGGAGTCCACAGTGGCCTTGAGTGTACCCCTGCACTCCGGCCTAAGCAACAGAGCAGGATTCTGATTCAAATAGTAGTAATCATCAACACTGCCACCACAAACACGCCTGCCACCCAGTGCAAGGAGTCACCTTCAGTGATGGGTGAGGAAAAGGCATTTTATCACCTGTCATTCATGGAAGGTTTCAAAGGTCTCTACCGGGCATGTCTGTCCCACATATTTGGACACAAATCCCAGAA
>NW_006985916.1:0-709 GCF_000164805.1 Carlito syrichta
ATGTTAGATACCACATAAGCTAACTAGTCAGCTAGCTGGTTAAGTAAGCTAGCTTGCTAGTCAGCTAACTATTTACGTCAGCTTGTTAGTTAGGTAGCTAGATAGTTAGATAAAAGTGTAAGGTAGCTGGCTAGCTAGGTAGCGAGCTAGTTAAGTCAATTGGCTAGCTAGCTGGTAGCTGGTAAATTCAGCTAGTTAATAGAACTGGAAAAAACAACTGGCAAGGTAGGTAACTAGATAGTTAAGTCACATAAATAGCTACCTGGCTAGCTAATGATGTCTCTGAGTTAAATCAGCTGGCTAGTCAACTGGCTAGCTGGTTAAGTCAGCTAGTTAATTCAGCTGTCTAGCCAGGTGACTATGTAGTTAGCTAGCTGGATAAGTCAGCTTGCTAGCCAGTAGGCTAACTGTTCAATGCACCTAGTTAATTCTGCTGGCTAGCCTGCTGGCTAGGTAGGTAACTAGCTAGTTATGTGAGCTGGCTAGTCAGCTTGCTAGCTTAAGTCACCTAAGTGAGTCAGCTGACTACAATTCTGGCTAGGTAGGTAGCCAGCTACTTTAGTCAGCTGGCTAGCCAGCTGAATAGCAGGGTAAATCAGCTAGTTAAGTCATTTGCCAACCAGCTAGCTAGCTAGTTAAGTCAATTCATTAAGACAGTTGGCAATCCAGCTGGTTATGTAGTTAAAAAGCTAGTTAAGTCAGATGGCTA
>NW_006985917.1:0-473 GCF_000164805.1 Carlito syrichta
GCCGGAGCCCAGCAGGCCGAGGCTGCTCCAGTCTGGGTGACAGAGTGAGAATCCAACTCAAAAAAAGAGAAAGTAATACATAGGTATATAGAGCTCAGTAAGTTATGATAGAGTGGATATACATGTAGTCACTACTCTGGTCAAGAAATAAAACACAACCAGGACATCAGAAAATCTCATTATGCTTCTTCCCAATTATAATCCCCATAAGATAACCTAAAGATAATTATTATGCTGGTTTATGTGGTCACCTCTTCCTTATGTTTGTTTGTTTGTTTGTAGTATTAACTCCTAATTATGAACGCTAACCTATGTAACTATCTGACAAAGTTATGTAAATATCAGTTACATGGATATCACCTATGTTACATTGTCACTATGCATTTTATTTTTTACCAGATTTTGCTTTATGTAAATGTAATCAACCAACCTGTATTATTTTTCATTCAACACTTTTGCTTGACATTATATTA
>NW_006985918.1:0-711 GCF_000164805.1 Carlito syrichta
GCACTAGAAGGAATGTTAGAGAAGTTCTTCAAGCAGAAGGAAAATGAAACAGATGAAAATGTTAACTTACACAAATGAATGAAGAACACTAAAATTAGAAATATGTGGGCTAATATTTTTACTCATTTCTTAGTCTCATTCAAAGCTAATTGATTATTAAAGCAAAAACGATGACAATGAAATACAAGATTTATAACATAAAATTAAAATATGTGGCAACAATAGCATAAGGGCAAAAATGGAAGTATACATTTAAGGATCAGATTACACATGAAATGGTATGATATTATTTGAAGTTAAACTGTGATAAATTAAGATCTATATTTTAAATCCTAGAGCAGTAGTGCTCAAATTTTTCTCAGAATCCCTTTATAATTTTAAACAGTATCGAGGACCCTAACATGCTTTTTGTTATGTAGTTAGACCTGTTGATATTACATATCAGAAATCAAAACAGACATTTTTTAAACAAAGAATACATGAGTATATATTCCATCAAACGTTAGACCAATGACATCATCATACATTTGTAGGCTCTACAAAACTTCGTTGTACACTTACAAAAGAATGAATCTGAAAAAGACAAATAATGTCTTAGCATTATCGTGAAAATATGTTTACTTTGTGCACCCACTGAAAGTGTCTTAGGGCTGGGCTTTGGTGGCACATGCCTATAATCCCAGCACTTTGGGAGGCTGAAGTGAGAATTGC
>NW_006985919.1:0-455 GCF_000164805.1 Carlito syrichta
CTGACCAGTCAGCTCACTCGCTAGTAGAATAGCTAAGACAGCTGACCAGTCAGCTCACTCGCCAGCTGACTAGTTAATTCAGATGAACAGTCGTCTCACTCGCCGACCAATTAGTTAATTCAGCTGACCTGTCGGCTAACTCGCTGGCCGACCAGTTAAGTCAGCTAAGCAGTCGGCCAACTAGCCGGCCAACTAGTTATTTCATCCAACCAATCAGTTGACAAGTCGGCCACCTTTACAGCTGAGAAGTTAGCTAAGCTAACTAGTCAGCCAAATCGTTAGACCAGGCAACTAGTCAGCCAAATAGTCAGCTGACTAGTTAGGTCAGGAAACCTGCCAGTCAACCAGCTAAACCTGCTAACTAGTGGGCGAACTCATCAGTCAACTCCTTTACACAGCTAACTACTCGGCCGACTAGTGGGCCACCTTGTTAAGCCTGCTAACAAGTTGGCCGA
>NW_006985920.1:0-450 GCF_000164805.1 Carlito syrichta
AGCTGACTTAGCTAGCTAGCCAGCTGACGTAACTAGCTGACTTAACTCTCTAGCTACCTAGCAAACTAGCTGACACTAATAGCTGAAACAGCTAGCTACCATCCTAGCTAGTTATTTAACTAGCTAGCCGACTTAACTAGCTGCCTTTACAAGCTAGCTAGCTGACATAACTAGCTGACTTACTAGCTGGCTACCTAGCTAGCCAGTTGACTTTATACTTGCTGAAATAACTAGCCAGACAGCTGCCTAGCCATTTGAATTAACTAACTTTTTAACTAGTTAGCGAGCTGGCTAGCCAACTGACTTAACAAGGTACCTTAATTAGCTAACCAGCTGGTTAGCCAGTTGATTAATCAGCTAGTTGATTAACGTGCTAGGCAGCTGGCCAGTCAGGTGAATAAATTAGCTGTCTTAACTAGTTATGCAGCTGGCTAGCCCGCTGAGTTAACT
>NW_006985921.1:0-515 GCF_000164805.1 Carlito syrichta
GTTGGACTTAATGCCACTACCACAGTGTTTGATGATGGCATTTTTGTATTAAAATTTGATATCAGAAAGTAGGAATTCTTCAGGTTTATTCTTATGTTTCAAGATTGTTTTAACTATTCAGGGATTTTTGAAATATTACATAATTTTAACATGAATGTTTCTACTGAAAACAAATAGGATTTGAAAAGGATTGCACTGAATGTATAGTTTGCTTTAAGGTATTGTTGACTTCTTAACAATATGAAGTTTTCCAGTCCATTAAAATGGAATGTGTTTCCATTTATTTATTTATTTTTAAATTTATTTCAGAAATGTTTTGTGGTTTTTATTTTACAAATCCTTCATCTTATTAGTCAAATTAATTCCTAAGTATTTTATTATTTTTTTTTATTTTTTTATTTTTTGAGTTGGAGTCTCACTCTGTCACCCAGACTGGAGTGCAGTGGCCGCTCCCAGCTACCGCAGCCTCGACCTGTTGGGCTCCAGTGATCCTTCTGCCTCAGCCTTCCCAAGTA
>NW_006985922.1:0-6324 GCF_000164805.1 Carlito syrichta
CACTCCAGTCTGGGCGACAGAGTGAGACTCCAACTCAAAAAAAAAATAAAAAAGAAAAGACGCTAATAAAACACTGGACAGTGGAGAAAAAAGAATTCGAAGGAATCCATGGGACAACATCAAAAAACCACATCTTTGTGTTTCTGGCATCCACAAGGGATGAAAGAATAGAAAAGGAGTAGCAAGCTTACAAATAAAATAAAATAAAATAATTTTAAAAAACTTTCCAAACCTGGAGAAAGATACAAATGTCCCTAGAGTGAGGTAAAAGTCATCAATAAAATGTATCCGAGATAATAAAAACTCCAAGATATATCATAACCAGACTCTCAAATATCTAAGACAATCAGAAAATCCCGAAAGCAGCAATAGAAAAGCAGTCAATAACACATAATAGGATAGTATAGAGACTTCTCAGCAGAAATCCCACATGCCAGGAAAGAGTAGAGTGGTATATTCTGAGTGTTGAAGAAAAGAGCTGCCACCAAGTAAACGCTCTTCTGCAAAGCTATTTTTCAAAATTAAAGAAGATATAAATGTGTTCCCACACAATCAAAGGCTGAAGGAATTCACTGCAAACAAAACTGCCCTACAATTGCTTAAAGGATTCTTGAAACGGAAAGAAATGGTGCTATTGTGTAACACAAAACATCAAAAGTATAAAATCCGCTATAAGGAACAATCCAAACAAATCCAGAGTACTCTAACATGGTAATTGTGGGATGTAAACCACTTGTGTTCATATTAGAAAGGTTTAAAAAACAAAACAAATAAAATTAGTATAATAATTTGCAAATTAAGAAACAGTATGAAAAAAAGTAATTTTTTTTTTTTTTGAGTTGGAGTCTCACTCTGTCACACAGACTGTCGCCTCAACCTGCTGGGCTCCGGCGATCCAGCCGCCTCAGCCTTCCAAGTAGCTGGAACTACAGGCGCACACTACCATGCCCGACTGATTTTTTGATTTATTGTAGAGATGAGGTTTCACCAAGTTGCCCAGGTGTGTCTCGAACCCGCGGGCTCAGGCAATCCACTCACCTCAGCCTCCCAAAGTGCAGTATTATAGGCTGAGCCACCGAGCCCGGCTGAAAAAAGGTAAATTATTATGTCACAAACACAAAATGTGGGAGAGAAAAGGAGTTAAAGGATAAATTGTTTCTTCCTTTTTTGCAATACAATTATTAGACATGTAAAATAACTTGCTATAACTGTAAGATGCTCTTTGTAAGCCTGGTAATAACCACAAGTAAATAAATTTAATTCACTAAAAGTAAGAAATTAACATATTTTGATAGAGAAATTCACTTATCTCACAAAAAAGACAGTGAGAGGAGAAGAAAAAACAAAGTTCTAGGAAACTAGTAACAATATCACAGTACCAAATCTTTACCTATTAATAATTACCTTTAATGTAAATAAATTAAGTTATCCAATTAAAATACTTACTGTGATTGAATGGATAAAAAGAGAATAAGACCCAAATATACACTGTCATGACACTCATTTTACCTGTATGAACATATATAACTGAAAGAAAGTACAAAAAATATTCAAGTAAATATAAATCAAAAGAAGCAGGAGTAACTATATATGCATATGTACATTGATAAAATTGCCGGCTGCCACTGCTAGAACCTAAGCACAAGACACTGACCACAACCCCAATGTCCCTGGTATTGGGGCTGCCGTGCATTTACAAGCACCCAGAGAATAGGCAACCCTACTAATAGTTGTAACCTGGGAGTGAAACACGCACTTTCTGGCTATCTGCCTATGACTGCTGTCTCTAAAAACAACCCTGCCTCCTTCAGCACCATAGCTTCAGTGCAGCTGCTGCCAACTCCCACCCAAGCATCCTGCCAGGAGGCTGAGAATCACGCTGCCTCTACCAACTACAGCCATCACCTGCATGCACCACAGGAGTCCTAAGGACAGGCCTGCCCAACCAACTTTCACCCCCCATCCCTGAATGTGCTATCTGGGAACCTAGGGATTGCCTCCTTTATCCATCACCAGTGTCATTCAAGTACTCCTCCTAGACCAGCACAACCTACAGATCCCAATAGTGCTGACAGCAAACCACATGTGTCATATGTAGATCTGCAGGCTGGCACACTTAGCCTAATGCAGTCACTGTCAACACCAGTGTGAGACACTTCAGAACCAGAAATTTTCTTTTTTTTTTTTTTGAGTTGGAGTCTCACTCTGTTGCCCAGCCTCGATCTGCTGGGCTCCAGCGATCCTTCCACCTCAGCCTTCCAAGTAGCTGGAACTAAAGGCATGCACTACCATGCCTGGCTGATTCTTGATTTATTGTAGAGATGAGGTCTCGCCAAGTTGCCCAGGCGGGTCTTGAACCTGTGGGCTCAGGCAATCCACTCACCTCACCTCCCAAAGTGCAGGATTACAGGCTGAGCCACCAAGCCCAGCTAGCTAGAAATTTTCAAGTCATTACTACCACCATCACCCACATGCTGGCACCCTAGAATTCCAAGGATACACCCACTTGTCCAGTCCACCATTTCCACTGCAAGTAGTAAAGAAAGCCACCTGGCAGCCCAATAATTGGCCAGCCTGGACCCACTAACAGAGGTTCCAGGGTATACTGCACTGAGGCCTGAGAACAGGAATATTGGGCTCACTGCTGCCTTCCCTGGGGCCTGAGAATTGGCCCACGTGGTATCCCCATCTTGAGTAAAACTGCACCATAATCTTTACTAATAGCATAATCAAAACCACTGAGGAAATCACAGACATCACTAATGCTGTTGCAACCTAAAAGAAAAAAAAACTGAAAAAAAGTAAGCATTATAACAAATGTGCAGGTAGCATAAGAATACAAGAAAAATAAAAAAGCAAAAAAGATCAAGGAAATATGATACCTACAAAGGAACACAATAATTCTCCAGCAACAGATTACTATGAAAAATAGATTTATGAAATGCCAGAAAATGAATTCAAAATAATGATATTAAAGAAGCTCAGTGGCATACAAAAGAATACAACAGATAAACAATACAAAAAAAGCACAAAAACAACTTAGGACATGAATAAAAATTTCAACAAACATATATATATATGTACACATATATATATAATAAAAAAAGATAAAAATATCTGAAATAGAATTCATTGGATGAAGTACAAAATACATTTGAAAGCTTCAATAAGAGACTAGATTCAGCAGGAAAAAAAATTCAGAATTTGAAAACTGGTCTTTTGAAATAACCACAGCAGACAAAAAAAAAAAAAAAAAGTAAAAGAATGAACAAAGTCTTTGTGTTATATGAGACATTATAAAGTGACAAATTACTTGAAATTTTAGTGTCCCAGAATGGAAAGAGAAGTCCAACATGATAGAAAACCTATATAACAAAATAATAGCTAAGCACTTTCCAAGTATAGCAAGAGATTTAGACATGTAGATACAGGAAGCTCAGAGATACCCACACACATACAATTCAAAAAGATCATCTACAAAGAACATTATAGTAAAACTGTCAAAAGTCAAAGACAAAAAGAAAATTCTAAAAACTACAAAAATATCTCATCACTTATAAAACAATTCCCATTAGACTAACAGTAGATTTCTCAGAAGGAACCTTATATACTAGTAGAGAATTTTATGATATATTCAAGTGCAGAAAGAAAAAAAAAAACTGTCAGCTGAGGACACTATCTTCAGCAAATGCAGTGCAAAAGTTATTATTTATACAGGTGAAATAAAATCTTTCCTAGACAAGGAAATGTTGATGGAATTCCTCACCACTAGATCCACCCTACAGAAGTGCTTAAGGGGCTCCTACACTTCGACAATATCTACCATAACAAAAATATAAGAAACTATAGAACACACTGGTAGCACAAACACATAAATAAGAAAAAAGATTTAAATGTTGCCACTAAAGAAAATCACCAGTCCACAATAAAAAAAAAAAGAGAGAGAGAGAGACACAGAGAAAAAAATAACACAGCATATACAAAACAAGACAACAGAAAATAACCGGAATATGCCCTCACATACAAAACACCCTTAAATGTCAACAGATTAAACATTCCACTTAAAAGATATAAACTGGCTCAATGGATTTTTAAAAATAACTCAATAGGCCAGGCTTGGTGGCTCAACCTGTAATCCCAGCAGTTTGGGAGGCTGAGGCGAGTGGATTGCCTGAGCCTGTGGGTTCAAGACCAACCTGGGCAACTTGGCAAGACCTTATCTCTACAATAAAACAAAAAGTAGCCAGTCATGGTAGTGCATGCCTGTAGTTCTGGCTACTTGGAAGGTTAAGGCAGGATTGCCAAAGCCCAACAGGTTGACACTGGGGTGGCCATGAATGTGCCACTGCCTGGGTGACAGAGTGAGACTCCAACTTAAAAATAAATAAATAAATAAAAATAACTCAATTATATGCTGCATATAAGAAACTCACCTCACCTTTAAGGACACATATAGACTAAAAGGGATGTAAATAGTCCATGGAAAGAGAAACCAAAAGTGAATAGGAGTAGCCATATTTATGTTAGATAACATAGACATCAAGTCAAAAACAGTAAAAAGAGATAAAGATGGTCATTATGTAAAGACAAAGGGGTCAGTTAGCAAGAGGATATAGCAATTATTAACATATATGCACCCAACACTGGAGTACCCAGATAAATAAATATCATTAGACCTAAAGAGAGAGATAGACTCTGATACAATAATATTTTAAGACAGTGGTCCCCAACCTCTTCAGGTATCAGGGACTAATTTTGTGGAAGACAAATTTTACACAGACTGGTGGGGGGAGGATATTTTGAGATGATTCAAGTGTGTAACATTTATTGTATACTTTATTGTTATTACATTATGGTACATAATGAAATAATTATACAACTCGCTATTTCAAAAAGAGGTACAATCAGAAGTGGTAAATAAAATAAGGGCAGGCCACATTTGGTCTAAAGGAAGTGTCAGAGTCTGACCTAAAGTCTGCCACCAGATGCAGCTGTGCAACTGAAGTACATCAACTCACTTGCCACTCACTGACAAGTTTTGATATTACTCTAAAAGCAAATAATTTATTATGGTCTGCATTCAAACCTTACTGCTAACGTTAATCTGTATTTGCAGCCACTCTCCAGTGCTAAATTACCACCTCAGCTCCATTTCAAATCATCAGGCATTAGATTCTCATAACGAGCACGCAACCTAGATCCCTAATATGCACAGTTCATAATAGGGTTCGTGCTCCTATGAGAATCTAATGCCATCACCGATGTGATGGAAGGTGGAGCTCAGGCAGTAATGTGCACCAATGGGGAGGAGATGTAAATACAGATGCAACTTAACTTGCCCACCACTCACCTCCTGCTGTGCATCCTGGTTCCTAACAGGATACAGACTTGTTCCAGTTCATGGTTGGCAACCTCTGCTTTAGGACTTAGACACTCCACTCTCTGCAGGAAACAGATAATCAAGAAAAAGGTTAACACGGAAAGATTGGATTTAAGTGCACCTTTTTAAGAGACAAGTTCTCTCTGTTGTCCTGGATAAGTACAGAGGCAGAGTCATGGCTCATTTCAGCCTCAACTTCCTCGGTTTAAGCGCTCCTCCCATCACAGCCTCTTCATTAGCTGGGACTACAGGCACAACACCATGCCAGCTAATTCTTGTATTTTTTTTTTTGTAGAAACAAGGTCTTGCTATGTTGTCCAGGCTAGTCTCAAACTCCTAGGCTCAAGCAATTCTCCTGTCTCTGCCTCCAAAGTGCTTGGATTATAGGCATGTGCCACCACATGTGGTCTAAACTGCACTTTAAGCCAAATGACCCTAACAGGCATTTAAAGAATATTTCATTTGACAACCACAGAATACACATTTTTCTCATTAGCATAGAGAACATTTTCCAGGATAAACCAGATATTAGGACACAAAGCAAGTCTCAAAATTTTTTTTAAATCAAAATTTACCAGATACTCTCTTAGATTAGAGTGAAATAAAACAGAAAGTCAGTAACAACAGGAAACTGGGAACTGTAAAATACATTAAAATTAAACAACATGCTACTGAATGACTATTGGGTAAAGGAAGAAATAGAAAAAAATTAAATGAAAGTAGAAGCACAACATATGAAAACCTATCGGATACAGAAAAATCAGTGTTAAGATGGAAACAGATGTGATAAATGCCTATATCCCAAAAAAGTAGAAAGATTTCAAATCAATAAACTAATGACACAACTCAAGGAACTAGAAAAGCAAGAAAAAATAAATAAATCCAAAAGTAGCAGAAGGAAAGAAACAATAAAGATCAAAGCAAAGAAATGAAATAGAGGCCAC
>NW_006985923.1:0-433 GCF_000164805.1 Carlito syrichta
CAGGAGCCCCTGTGACTGGCTCTCCTGTATGATGTGTGATCCAAAGACTGTCTCTCTCTTTTCTATGATAGACGTCCCATTGACTGAACCTCCTCTAAAATGAGTGGCCAGTGATAGGTCTTCCTCTCATATGTGTGCCCCAGTGACTGTACCATCTTTATGAAAAATGATCCAATGTCTCATCACTCTCCGTGATGTGTGTCCCCGTGACTAGCTACCTCTGTTATTGCTGCCCTTGTTTCTGATTCTCCTACACAAAAGGTGCCCCAATAACTAGCCATAGTACATTTTGGGTACCCCAGTGACTGTGACTTCTCTGTGATTTATGCCCAGTGACAGGAGGTCTTCCATAATTGTTGTGGCTTTCCTCCTTTGTGATGGATGTACCATTAACTAGACTTTCTCCATAATGAGTGCCCTAGTGACAAACCAC
>NW_006985924.1:0-786 GCF_000164805.1 Carlito syrichta
GCCAGCTTGCTAGCCAGCTTACTTAACTAGCTCTCTTAACCAGCTGGTCTGCTTTCTAGCCAGGTGAATTTACTAGCTGGGTACACAGCTAGCCAGCTGGCTATCAAGCTTAATTAACTAGGTGATTTATATAGCTAGCCAGCTGTCTAGCCAGCTGACTTAATTATCAATCTACCAACCTAGCCAACTGGCTAGTCAGTTGACTTAACTCGGTGACTTAACTCGGTGACTTAACTAGCTAGCCAACTTGCTAGACTGCTGACATAACTGGCTAGCTACCTAACTAGCAAACTGACTAGCTAGCTGACTTAACTAGTTGACTTAACTAGATGGCTAACTGACATATTTGACTGATTTAACTAGCTAGTCTCCTAGCTTGCCAGCTCATTTAACTAGCTGAAATAACTAGTAAACCAGCTGGCTGTCCATCTGACATAAATAGATTTTTAACAAGCTAGCAAGCTGGCTAGACAACTGATTTAATGTGCTGACTTAACTAGCTACGCAGCTGAATAGTCAGCTGACTAAAGTAGCTGACTTAACTAGCTGGCCAACTCTCTAGCCACCTGAAATCATTCCTAGCTACCTAGATATCCAGCAGACTACCCAACTGATTTAACTAGTTGACTTAAGGATGTAACCACTTGGCTAGCCAGCAGACTTAACTAGCTATCTACGTAGCTTGAAAGCCGAATAACCAGTTGAATTATCTACCTGACATAACTGGATAGCCTAAAGTCTAGCAAACTGACATAAGTAGCTACCTACCTACATAGCCTACTGGCT
>NW_006985924.1:2189-4496 GCF_000164805.1 Carlito syrichta
TGAGTTGCTAGCCAACTAGATAGCTAAGAAACTAGCTGATTTTCTAACTGACTTAACTGATTAGCTGACTAGCTAGATGGCTGTCTAGCTGACATAACTAGCTTACAAACAAGCTATCTAGCTGTCTAGACAGCAGACTTAACTAGCTAGATAACTGGCTAGTTAGCTGGCTAGCTGACTTAACTAGCTAGCTGAATAGCTAGAAGACTAACTAGCTGACTTAACTAGCTAGCTGGCTAGCTAGCTGATTTAACTTGCTGAAGAGGTAGTTGACTAGCTAGCTAGCTGACATAATTAGCTATCTACCTGGTGGACAAGATGACTAGCCAGCTGGCTTAACTAGCTACATACCTGGCTAGCTAGCTGGCTAAGCAGCTGGCTTAGCTAGCTAACGGGCTGACCAGCTGACTAGCCAGTCATCTTAAATAGCTAGCTGGCTGACTGGACTGTCGGAGAGCCAGCTGGCTTAACCAGCAAGCCACCCTGCTGGTCAGCTGGCTAGCCAGCGGTTTAACTAACTGACAACCTACCTGACCAAACTGCTAACCAACCGGCTTAACTTGCCAGACACCTAGCTAGAAAGCCGGCTAATCAGCTGACTTAATGAGCTGAATTAACTAAATAGCCATCCGGCTAGCCAGCTGGCTTAACTAGCTAGCCACCTAGCTAGACAGCCAGAAAAAAGCTAGCTACCGACCTAGCCAGGTGACTAGCCAGCTGAATTAACTAGCTGACATAACCAGCTAGCCAGCTGACTAGGAAGCTGACTTAACTAGCTTGTTACCAGCTAGCCAGATGGATAGACACTTGAATTAAATAGCAGAATTAACCAGCTAGACAGCTGGCTAGCCAGTTGACTCAACTAGGTGACTGAATTCGTTAGCCAGCTGGTTAGCCAGCTGATTTAATTAGCTGGCATCACTAGCTAACCAGGTGGCTAGCCAGCTGACTTAACTAGTTAACTACATACGTGTCCCTCATGCTAGCCGGCAGACTTAATATCTAGCTACCTAGGTATCCAGCTGGCTAGCAAGCTGACTTAACTAGGTGACCTTACTAGCTAGCCAGCTGGCTAGCCAGCTGGCTTAACGAGTTAGCTACCCAGCTAGGGAGCTGGCTAGCCAGCTGACTTAACTAGCTGACATAACTATCTAGCCAGCTGACTTAACTAGTTGACTTAACTAGCTAGCCAGCTGACTTAACTAGCAGACTTAACTAGCTAGCTACCTAGCTAGTAAGCTGAATTTACTAGCTGAAATAACTAGCAAAATACCTAGCTAGCTATCTAGCTAGCTAGCTGACTTATCTAGCTGGCTTAACTAGCCAGCTAACTGACATAACAAACTGACTTAACTAGCTAGCTACCTAGCTAGCTAGCTGAATTAACTAGCTGAAATAACTAGCTAGCCAGTTGTCTAGCCAAATGACTTAACGAGCTTTTTTACTAGCTGGCGAGTTGGCTAGCCTACTGACTTAACGAAGTGACTTAACTAGCTAGCCAACTGCTTATCCAGCTGACTTAACTAGTTCATTAATGGGCTAGGTAGCTGGCCAGCCAGGTGACTAAACTAGCTGAATTAACTAATAATCCAGCTGGGTGGCCAGCTGATGTAACTAGCTCTCTACCTTTCCAGCCACCTGGATAGCCAGCTGACTTAATTGGCTGACATAATTAGCTAGCCAGCTGGCTAGTGAACTGACTTAACTAGGTCAATACCTGTCATACCTAGCTGTCTTTGCTAGCTGGCCTGCTATCTAGCCAGTTGAATTAACTAGCTTTCTACATAGCTAGCCATCTGGCAATCCATCTGAAATAACGAGGTGACATATCTAGCTAGCCAGCTGTCTCACCAACGGAATAAATATCAAGCTACCTAGCTATTCAGTGGGCTAGTCAGCTGACTTAACTAGGTGACCTAACTAGCTACCCAGCAGGCTAGCCAGCTTACTTAATTAGCTGACTTAACAAGCAAGTCAGCTGACTTAACTAGCTGAATTAAGTAGCTAGTTACATAGCTAGCCAGCTGTATTCACTAGCTGAAATAACCAGCTAGATACCTAGCTAGCTATCCAGCTAGCTAAGTGACATATCTAGCTGACTTAACTAGTAAGCTAGCTGGCATAACTAACTGACATAACTAGCTAGCTACCTAGCTAACCAGCTGAATTAACTAGCTGAAATAACTAGCTAGCCAGCTGCCTAGCCATCAGACGTGACTAACTTTTTAACTAGGTAGCAGGCTGGCTAACCAACTGACTTAATGAGGTTACTTAACTTACTAGCCAACTGGTTAGCAAGGTGACTTA
>NW_006985925.1:0-431 GCF_000164805.1 Carlito syrichta
ATTATTTATAGCAGATAGCCTAGTGACTAGCCCTCCAGTGCACTGGGTGCCACAGACACTAGCTCTCCTATGTAATGGGTGCTACTGTAATTGGATTTCCTCTGTGATGGTTGTAACAATGAGAGGGTCACCTCCATATTTGGGTCCCCAGTGACTAGACCTCTTCTGTGTTGAGTGCTCCAGTGACAGAATCACTGAGTGCACCAGTGACAGATCATCCATTGTGATTGTTGCCCCAGTGACTGGGCCTTCTACATATTGGGTGCTTCAGTGACTGGCCTTCCTCCATTGTGGGTCTCCCAGTGACTCAGCTGTCTCTGTGAATTGTTTCCCAGTGATTGATCCTGCACCATAATGGTGACCCCAGTGATTAACTCTCCAATGTGATGGTTGTCCCAATGACTGGCTTTTCTCCATGATGGAAGTCCCCA
>NW_006985926.1:0-426 GCF_000164805.1 Carlito syrichta
GGCTTTTGTTCCAGGAACTGTCCAGGAACTCAGAAAGGATGAGAGAGAACCCTGAGAATAGCCTTTGTGGAGACAGCTGAGGGGAAATATTGCTAATTTTAAATAATAAAACAATAAGAGTTTTATACATTATAAGTTTAGTTAAAATGCATTCATGAATACTGTGTCATGTATAAACATGCAATATGATGGAGATTTTCCTTATGTCTGCCTGTTTTATTTTAGGAAAAAACCACCCGATTTCCTTCTTTCATGGCATATCCTTTAAGTTGAACATCTTTCTGTGGGTGACATTCCCCAGCCCTTCCCTCTTCACTGCACATTTCTGTGTCTCTGTGTGATAAGTTTTCACCAGTAGAATAAGATAAGACAAGATCAAGTTATCGATCCTGTGTGATCTGGCGTTTCGCTGCATCTCAAAGAGTA
>NW_006985927.1:0-572 GCF_000164805.1 Carlito syrichta
CCACTTCATTCTATTTAATTACTCTCCATTACATACCATTCCTATCCATTCCATTCCAATCCGCTTATGTCCATGCCATTCCATTCATCTCCTTACCATTCATCCCAAGTATGTACCATTCCATTCCACCCTATTCCAATCTATTCCATTCCATTACTTTCCATTCCATTCCTCCCTATTGCATTCCCGTCTATTCCATTCAATTACATTCCTCTCCATTCATTTCACTCCAATACATTCCATTCCATTCAATTCCTCTTTATTCCATTCCTCTCCATTCAACTCCATCCCATTCAATTCCATTCAATTCCAATCCTCTCCATTCCATTCCATTTGTCTTCATTCCATTCCATTCCATTCCGTTCCATTCTATTTCATTCTAATCCTCTCCAATCCATTCTTCTCCATTTCATTGTATGCCATTGCTCTCCATTGCATTCCTTTCCTTTTCATTCCATTCCACTCCAGGTCATTCCATTCCATCCCATTCCCTTCCATTCCAAGCATCTAATTTCCATTCCATTCCATTCCTTTCCATTCCTCCCTACTCCTCTCCATTCCATTCCATTCCT
>NW_006985928.1:0-421 GCF_000164805.1 Carlito syrichta
ACAAACTCACACATTTCAGTAATCAGCCTGAATATGAATGGATTAAATGTACCACTGAAAGACATAAAATGGCAAACTGGATAAAAATTATGACCCCAAAATATGCTGCCTCTAAAAAACACACCTCATGACAAAGGACAGCCACAGGTTCAGAATTAGAGAATGGAAAATAAACTTTCAAGCAAACAGAAAGCAAAAAAAAGGCAGGAGTTGCAATTTTAATATCAGACAGAATAACCTTCAAGGCATCAAAAATGTAAAGATCCAGAAGGATGCTATATAATGATAAAAGGCTCAATCCATCAACAAGAAATGTCCACACTACCTAAACATATAAACATCCAACACAGGAGCACCAGGATTTATAAAGCAACTACTAAGCAAACAAAAAAGTACATTGACTCTAAGAATATTGTAATTG
>NW_006985929.1:0-636 GCF_000164805.1 Carlito syrichta
CATCACCACCACCACCACCAACACACCTGCCACCCAGCACGCAAATTCACCCTCGGGGTGGGAGACAAATGCACACTTTCTGACTTGTCATTTGCAGGAGGTTTCAAAGGTGACCACACGGAAGGTCAGCCCTGTGCCTTCAGTGATGTACGCTAGAAAGCCTGCATTAACCCTCCACAGTAGTGCCCCACAGCAAAGACATGTGTGAGCTCATGGAACAGACAGTCCTGAGGATGGGTGGCCATCAGACACAGAGCGAACCAGGCAGTCCATCAACACCACGTCCATACCAGCTTCCGGTCGCCCTGTCTGACATCTTCGGGCAGGGGGAGGGACTTTTACACTCCCGATCTCTCCAGTGACCCCTGCCCACACGGGCCTATCCCTGGGGAGTCATGGACACTGGTCGTTAGGCAAGTGGGAGGAATATTTTTTATTGACGGAGTCTCCGTCGGCCAGGCTGGTGAGCGGCAGCACGACTGTGTCTTCTGGGTCCTCCACCTGAGGGGCTCATGTGGTCCTCCCACCTCTGTCACTGAGCAGCAGGACTCTGGGACTGACCATGCCTGACTCAACTTTGGGGACCTCTCGCCAAGATGAGTTCTGGCCACGTCACTTTTGCTGGGCTCTGACCCC
>NW_006985930.1:0-6217 GCF_000164805.1 Carlito syrichta
AGCAAATATCTGTCGGGGGATGGGAAAACACTTCTTATCTACAGGGTGCCTGAATGAAACGTCATTGTACACCTAACCCTAACTGTACCCCACAAAACCATAATAAAAAATACTGATTAAAAAAACAAAAAAAAACAAAAAAAATGAAGTGCAAAACACTGCTGAAAAAAATCCAAGAAGACACAAAAAAATGGAAAAATATTTCATGGTCATGGACAGGAAGAATCAACAACATTAAAATATCCATTCTGCTAAAGGCAATCTACAGATTCAAGGCAATACTCCTTAAATTACCAACATCATTCTTGTCAGATCAGGAAATGGACAATAAAGAAATGTATATGGAAACTTTAAAAAAACCACACATAGGTAAAATTTAGTCAGATTTGTTTATCACAAATGAAGAAACTGTTGCTTTAATTTATTATTCTATACTTTTTCTATTCTTTCTATAAGTTATTTTTACTTTACTCCATATTATTATTTTTTTCCTTCTGGAAGTTTGGGTTAGAGCTTAATCTTTTACCCTCCACCCTGATCTCTAAGATTTACTATTTAAATACCAATGTAAAATCTTTCCTTTGTAATGTATATTCTACTTGTTTTTTATTTGTACTGCTTTTAGAGATTCTTATGTTTTTATATGTTGTATGTCTATTTTCATGGATCTTAAAGAATGTTTCAATTATTTTTGTGACTTTTTTAATATGCCCCTTGGTTAAAATTATGTCTCTAATTATTACATTTTTGTAATTTTTTTTGACAAATGAATATGCTGACATTGTGTTAAACTAATATGACAGTAATACAAAGGTTAAGCACATGTTTATTCAAATTTAAAAAATAAAAAGGATAAAAGGCATGAATTTTCAGGGCTACTTGACAGAATATGTTTCTGATGAAACCATAAAACAGATTTGGGTTAAGGAGATTTTTAATAGACAACAAGTAATTCCTTATAATGATATGAAAAAGTGTAAGAACATATGAACAAAACTTGGTAACTCAGCATTTACTTTTGTAAAACCATGTAAACAAATATTAAACCTTATGCTTGCATTTTGAACATTATGAATATAAACCACAAAAACATCTAATGTGGAATACTAATCTCACTTGCTTGACTTGGACTCAGATATTGATAATTTTATAGAAAGAAAATTTCAGAGTTTTGTCAAGCCATATTGTATGTACTATTATTCTTCACCCAAATCACCATGAAATTAAAAAGGCTCATATTAAAAGTAATTTTTTTCTTGAATATTCTGAGACATGCCAGTTTAGATTAACATTTAGATTTTTAGGACATGAAAGCTATACAGAGTATCCAGTAATATGGTTTAATACTTTTAGGGTAAGTTTGTTTAAGATGTGACAGGAATAGCTTCAACTTTCAGATACTGACAAAAATATTCCAAGAAAATATAAGAAGTATTTTGGATGAAGTTACTTTTCAGTATAATAATACATTGTTTCAGTCAATTTTCAAACCAAATTCTTAACAGGATTTAAGAAATCTTTGCATTCTATAATTGCCAAACAATACTTTTATGTAGCAAAAGATGCAAGAAAACATATAGAAACAAGAAAATTCAAACTATCCCAAGTCCTGAAATAAGAAATTTGATAATTAAAAAATTGCTGATGTTATCTGGAAAAAATGCCTTACTTTTATTCTCAAATTCACTTTTACATCTTGGCATATAATATAATACTTTAAAAGACTTTAACAAAATTATTAGTAATATTTTGAGAATGTTATATTTATGGGTAGATATGTTTCACAAAACAGTTTCCAAGTAATGCTGAGAATTCAAAGAATTCACTAGATAATTTTAATTACAACTTGCAATTGACTCATTAATGGATTAATAAGTTATTCAGTAATTTAGATGCCACAAGAACCAATAAAAGAAATAATCTGGTAATTGTTCATTGTGTAATTCTGCCCATTGGTAATACTAAGCAGAGTATTTGACAAATACTCTGCTCAGTTAAATTACATTTTTCCATGTGTGTGATTGGTAGACAAAAAAACATAGTATACAATGTCACATTTCTTTCTTTTTTAAAGAGCAGCTCATTGATTTTGGAGGTTGATTAGTACAACACAGAAAATATATGGGAAAAGTACAAACTGGCACTAACATCGCCAACACTTATCTTATTATGGTTATAACTAAGATTATTATTTTGTGCTACTTGCTTTGTTTTTTGAACATAAATCAAAGCCATTACCTTGAACTTGAGTTATAGACACAATATATACAATTTTATGTAAAAATACCTTTCATAATTAACACTACATTGTAAAATATTGAAAACTGAGTATTTGTGCTGATTTGCATTTTGACTTAATAGATCAAAAGAGAACATTCAACTAGAGAGTACTATGGTGATAATAAAGTTCTTAAAGTTCAGAATGTCTTCCTCTCCCTTTATATTTACCACAGGCTACACAATGTCCTGAGAGGATTAGTTGTGAAAAAAATGTCAATCACAGTTTTAATAAATTACTTTGGAAAAAGACTAAAGAGAAAAAAATTGGAAGGTGAGATTTCATCTTTGTTTTCAAATAAATGGTCTTAAATTTTGTGCCTATAGAAAAAGTTTAAAACAGTTTATTATAAATATATCTAAACAGTAAATTTTTGCAGCTTTCGGGTGAAGTCCGGAACTTCATTTCCACAAAGTCTATAAGAAGCAGTCAGTAGAAATCCTCCAATTTAAGTCACAACATCATCCATTCAAGTCCTTGGCATAATCCCTCACCAGTAAGAGCACAGCATGCCAGGATGTGCCACTGATGATCTCTAACAGAAATTAGTTTCAAAAACTGGGAGATTTCTGCTACAGTCATACATTCTTTAACATCTTGTTTATTAACAAAAATCGGCAATCCAGGTTTCCTTAGGTCCTCATGTGCTAACATTTTATAGGGTTCTTCCCCAGTTCTTCTTGGGTGGCTACGAAGACAGTGACCATGCTGGCTGTAAATTTTTACTGTCGTTGTATATTTGTCCTCAAGTTTCCTTCTGTTGTGATAACAGGAGTTGACATATTATTTCGTTTTCTATATTCATTGAAGTGTGGGTGTTTGTGTATTTCCTTGTATATGATCATTCTGCCAATTACTGAAATTGAAATAGTGAAGGCTTTAACTACTATTCCAGAACACTTTATTTCTCCAATTTAATGTTTTAGTTTTATATATTTGGGGTTCTATTTATAATGGAACATATGTTTCTTAGTGTTTTGTTTTCCTAAAGGGTGGAAATTTTTAACAAATATTAAATATCTTCATATAAATCTTGCATGGTATTTTCTCTTTAATTCTAGTTACCTGTCACTAATGTGGCCACTACAGTTAGTCTGAATTTTTATGTACTATGATTTTCCATCCTTTCACCTTGAACGTATTTGTGTTTTGAATTTCAAGATAATCTTTTGTAGATAGCCTATAGTTGGACCTGGCATTCTTCTTCAGTGTTTCTGCCAATGTATATCTTTTTCAATTCATTTACATTTAATGTAATTAAGAAACTAAAGAATTTTTATACATTGTATTTGTATGTGCACATATGCATATAATTAGAAATACACATATAATAAATATATAAAAATGTATGCTATATATATATATTTATATATCACCTCTAGATATGATGAAACTGGTCTCCTTTGCTGGTTTTGGTGGACCTCCAAGAGTGCATCTTGCAGAAAGAAACATTCAGAAAAATCACTCAAGGGTTTTCAGTGTATCTGATCCAACTACAGGGAGACATACATAGCATCTGTTATGACCAAAGTCTCCATGCTTCAGAAAGGAGATTAATCATGAGATTCACCACAAGTTGATGGTCTTGCAAAGAAATGGACCAGCCTCAAAAATTTTGGAGACATTATACCCTGAGAGGGGCATATTAAAACAGGATTCAAATGAGTTGTATATATATCATTGCACGTTTTATTGGTCCTGGAAGAAATTATGCAAATAAGAATAACCTTACCCATTTTCTATCTACCTGACATCATTTCAGGTAACCCACTTGACTAATTTCTGGAGTTCCCAGTTAATGTAGGCTTGTTATGCCAAGGGAATATGGGAAAGGAAATAACCAATGTGTCAGTCTAATTTTGGCCACTAAAACACATGTATGGCACTGCTGTGTAATGTTGATTATGAGGAAGGCCATTTGTGTGTAGTGGAGGGTTACACACAATATTGATGTGATCCTAATATTATGTAAACATTTCTATAAGAGAGTGGCAGATATATTTATGGGGATATTTTGGCTATTCCTTAGGAGTTATTCTAAGACTTATCATATGATCAAGCACTTGTCCCAAATTATTTATCTAGAAGATTTGAAAGCTCTTATTCTCCAGACATTCATGGGACTCTTTGTATCAGTGTTAGTGGATCTTACCTTTCTTCACACTGTTAGTTTTTCCTATAGGGTGACTGTTGAACGAAATATTTATTTTATGATTAGATTCCATGCATTTTTCTAGTGTTACTTTTCAGCAGTTATATAACACCATCTTCTACAAATCTAATACCTCATAATCACTGTCAATCCATCATTCCAGCACATCTGCTTTCTCCCTCAGCATTTCTGACACTCTCAGAATGTTGGTTTTCATGTTGTGTCTCTTGCACAGTAACACATGGCCATTTCCTCAGGTCTCAGATTGCCCAACTCCACGTAGGCTGCCCTGAAGCTTCTGTATGTAGCCTGTGTTACCATTACCAAGGTAGACCCATTCCTTCCACTGAAGCCATTGTCCAGTGATTTGTTGCTCCCAGTTTATATTATAGCTGGTGAAGGTGTATCCAGATGCCTTGCAGAAACATTCACTGGAAGCCCCAAGATTTTACACCTGAGCCCCAGAAAGATCCAGCTGGACCTCAAGAAGTTACCTGTGGAGAGGAGATAGGAGTGGAAGAAATCTCACTTGACTGGCCCTGATCCCCTCCTAAGCCCTGGGATATGGAAGCCCCTTACCTGAAGCTGTTGCCACCAAGAAGAGGATCTTCCAGCTCCATTCCATGGTGAGGAGCTGTTCTCTCAGGAGCTTCTCTAGGGGAGGAATGTGTTGTTGAGTCATTTCCCCAGGACACATACATATCTGTATTTACCTCAGTAGACTTCAGGCTACTTGCATATTCATGTTTCAGGGTATCTAATAACCCAAGGCCAAATTCGACTAGAGAAAGGGAAGATAGATTACACGTGGACTACAAAACAATGGGATCCTGAGTGTTGAGTCCTAATCTTATTTGAAGATACATCTGTCTGACACCTCACTGAATTATGTGTTGACAGAACACTTTGAATCAAAGAACAAGCTCCATTCTGGTTCCATCTTATACCAGAGCACCCCATTTGGAACTCTGAAAGAATGACTTTGTTCAGCTAACAGGAGTTTCCAGCAGGTTCCATGGACGGCTCAAAGACCAGCTTGGCACTTCCTCAGAAGGGACCTTCTCTAACTGGCTCTTCTACAGCTTCCCTCTGAAGCTGTAGAATTCAGTGCTCAGAATTCAGTGCTCTGAATCCTGGGCACTTCAGTACAAAGAATGTTTGTTTTAAAACCACACCCATGGTGCATGGTACAGGTCTGTATTTCTGATCCCAATGACAACAGAAATTGAATGTAATGTTTGATGAACTCACAAGTTCCAAAATCCTGCCCATGACTGTGCTTGGACTAAAATGTGTGTCTTATTCAAATTCTACACAGAAAATTTTGCACAGGTTTTCATGCTTCCAGCTCATATTCATCATTGATCATGTGTAAATACTGATTAATGATCATCTTGAATTTATGCACCCGCACAATCTCTAAGCCTCCACTTCCCTGTCAGATGGCAGTCCCAGTAGCATTTTCTAGTTCTGATATCAGAATGTTATATCCCTGGTGTCTTTGCCACTCAAAGTGCTGCCCATTAAAAATCAATAAAGCCATCCTTGTCTCTCAGTCTCTCACAATTAGGATATCTATAAATCTTACAATTTTCTTTGTTTCATAAGTTTTTCCTTGTTTTATTGTGTTAGGTATATATCCCAGTATATATTTACACAAACATAAGTATTCTTTGTCAAATTATTTTAGAATATTTTCTTTTTCTTTCTTTCTCTTTATCTTTCTTTCTTTCTTTCTTCTATTTTTTGGTAAAGGTAAATGTCATATTTATAAGGTACCCCTTCCG
>NW_006985931.1:0-582 GCF_000164805.1 Carlito syrichta
AAATTCAAACACCAGAGCAAATTTGTGTTGAAAAGTCCTTGATTCTTACTAAGTAATTAAATAAAATAATGGAGTGTTTTCAGTGTCTTGGAAGTTTGATCTTGGAATAAAAAAACAAAAGCTTTCAAACCACTCCTTTTTTGCAGGTCCAATTCCTGACATCTCATTAAGTGGCATTGATCCAGGGCAATTCGGACACACTCCTGCAAGGCAGGTAATTTGAGATGCTGCTGAGGGAGAGGGAGGAGGGCTGGCCTCATTGGTGTCGGCAGGCCTTGAATTGATCAGCTCCCCTCTTCCCAGAGTCTAAGAAAGCTACCAATTTCGATGAGTGGAATCAGAAAAGACTTTCCAGAAGTGGGCTGGAGAATGAGGAGGAGCTTGCCAGGTGACGGTGGATGCCAGGTCAGGGTTGAGCAGACTTCGGCAAACGCACTGGGGCATCATATGGTGGCTTTGTGCCTGGAAGGGCGCGGTGGGGAATGACTGGGCGTTTAAGTCCAGTCTCCTAGCCTGAAAAAATCCATCAGATTCTTTTCTCTGAGAGGACAGTGTTCACTGTGCCTCTAGGTGGAGGGGGGT
>NW_006985932.1:0-416 GCF_000164805.1 Carlito syrichta
GTCTGAAGAAAAGACACTTATCAAATTAATAACTGCAGGTCAAAAGTTTGTGTCAATTTCTTCCGGTAAAGATACTGCATCCAACACAACAATTGCCATTGAAGTTACCCTTGGTAAAATTTGTTGTAGTTCATGATCTATTTCTTTACTACAAGGATTATACTGATGAACTAAACAAAGGCGTGCAGGTAACCACCACCTCTGTATCCTTTATGTCTTAGAGGGTGTCACAAAACAAAGTGTGACTTTACTCTTGATTTATTATCTTGTCTTAATTTATTATTTTGTCTGGAGTGAGGGGAAATTTCAGGAGCTTCTAGGCTTTTCTCATCATTATTGCTCTTCAATAGATCATCAAATCAATATAAAGGTACTGCCAGGTATATCCTTCTTGATTATGCACTCAGGGAATAGGA
>NW_006985933.1:0-2491 GCF_000164805.1 Carlito syrichta
GGTCACAGGACAGGTGGCAACGATCCCAGCAGATCTTCCCTGAAGGGGTTTGATGTGGATTGCCTTGGGCCCGTGTGGTGTGATGTGCTACAGCTGTCACAGAGGCTGCGGCAGTGGCAGCAGCGGTGGTGGGGGGAGGGGCTGTGGCGGCAGCACTGTTTGCACCACAGTCACTGTCCAGTCCCTTGTGATGTCCCAGCAGTGGCAACGACCGAGCTCTGTATGAAGAGCAGGCTTCGATGTTGTGGTCCACAGCCCCCTGGGGCGAGAGTCAGAGACCCACTGCAGATCTCCTTTGCAGAGGGCTTCAGAGATCGGGTTGCCACATAGCCATCTTCCCGCTTCACCCCTCTGTTTCGCTTCTAATTTTTAAAATGTTCCTAGTGTGGGTAAACACTATGAAACAGTATCAAATGCTAGTGAGAAATTTTTCATGAAAGAAGGAGTCAATCAATGTGGCAGATTCATTGTTGTATTTTATGAAACTAATACAGACACCTAAGCCAACAACCTATAACCTGATCAGTGAGCAACCATTAATGTGGAGACAAAACCCTTCACCAACAAAAAGCTATGACTCACTGAAGAATCAGGTGACCATTAGGATTGTTGAGTAATAGGTTATAAAATAAGAATATAATTTTTAAAGATATAATGCTATCAAACCCTTATTATATTACAGTATTGTAAACATAACTTCTATAAGCACTGGGAACCAGAAAATGTCTGTGATATTGTTAATTGCAACACTAGTTTTATTATGGTGATCTGAATTGAGCACATAGTATCTCTGAGATGTCTGTCTATTTTTATATAAACATATGCTTTTGTATAAGAAAGAGAAAGCAACATTGGCTACTATTTTTTGAAAAAAAAACTACTGTTCAGAACAAAAATTAGAATTAAAAGAAATTTTAGTTTGTTAATATTTGATTTAGATATTTGTAATTAATAGTATTATATAGAATTGATGAATAGATTTCTATAATGTGTTATGTTATGAAGATTTATTTTCACTATAGTTACTTCTAAAATTCTTAAAAATTTAAATTAACTTGTAAACATTTTTTTTTTTTGAGTTGGAGTCTCACTCTGTTGCCCAGACTGGAGTACAGTGGCCCCTTCCGGCCACCACTGTCTTGACCTGCTGGGCTCTGGCGATCCTTCCACATCAGCCTTCCAAGTAGCTGGAATTACAAGCATGCACTACCACACCTGGGTGACTTTTTGATTTATTGTAGAGATGAAGTCTCGCTGCCCAGGTGGGTCTCGAACCTGCAGGTTCAGGCAATCCAGTCACCTCAGCCTCCCAAAGGCATGGGATTACAGGCTGAGCCACCAAGCCTGGCTTGTAAACATTTTTTATGCACTGGAGTCAAGAGGCATAATGGTTACTTATTACTTGGCAATTAAGTGTCTTAAAATATCTAATTATAGACATCCAAAATTAACACTTAATGTGTGATATATTATTTTTTAAAATTTTAATACATTATACATTTCATGTGATATTTATTGTCTTTTTTCCTACTAATAATTATTTCCCTGTCACTGTACCTTCTTAGAGAATTTCATCATATTGCCTTGCCAGTGCCAATACTCCGTGGGTCAAGCCATGTGTCTTAAAATTCTTAAGACTAAACAAATTAGTTACAACAACTTTGAAGACTGTTTAGGAGGCACATTTAATTAAGAATGCATCAGTAATATTAGAGTCTATTTTTTACAGTAGTATAATTTGAAAGTAAACGTGAGTCAGTTGGTTTACATCCTTTTCAGATAGGAATAAAAATATTTTTATGTGATTAATATCCATTATATTTCTTCATCATGTAAACATCATGACTGATAAGAGCTAGAACTAAACTCTAAATTTATTTACTTTCTGGGATTTTTTGTGTGTCAGGCTTTTTTGGTTGTATTTTAATGTTCATTTCAAAATGAAAGTTTTCTCTCCAGATCACTTGTTGGGAGCCAGCCACGGAGGCCGCTGAGCATTAGGGATCAGGAAGGGCTGTTGACCCCGAGACCACTAGGATGCGTTTGGGAGATATTGATCCCATTTCCTCCCCCTTTCTACTTAGCATTATAACCAGAAAAAGCTCTTATAAGTTCAAACATAAAAACTCTGAGACTGGGATGAACACAAGCTAACTTTAGAAGCTAATTGTTCCCATTCTTCTGCAAACTGTGGTTTTGGCTTTCACACAACTTACAGTTCAAACTTAGGTCACATCTGAGAACCTTAGTATTGATCACAGGCTTCTGGGTCGTGATTTTAGGATTTATTGAAGTTGAGTAAGGTGTAAATTGTAGAATATAGTTTTAGAAATATAAGTTTAGACAGTCATTTTGTTGAAAGAACGCATCTACATTACTTACAGGTAGCCCACTGTGAACTTTGGACTGGGCCACATTCCAAACATTCTGGGATGGGCCGCTTTAGGTTGTAAAGTAAGTGTTTAAATTTCTATAGAATCACTTAACTTGG
>NW_006985934.1:0-630 GCF_000164805.1 Carlito syrichta
AATCGCCTTCTTATGTGATGGTTTGCTCAGTGGCTAGTTATCTTCTGGGAGGGTGTCCTAGGACTGGTGCATGCTCTATGATGCATACACCAGGTTTCCAGACTTCTTCTGTGATGAGTGCCTCAGTGAATGATGTTCCTCTTTGATTGGCTTCTCAGAGACTTGCCCACCTCCCAGTAGGAGCCTTAGTGGCAGGCTTTTTTTCTGGAATGGTTGTGTCAGTGACTGGCGCTCTAGAGGTAAGAGTGTCTCACTGTTTGGTCCTCATCAATGATCAGCGCCCTAGTAACTGATCCTCCCCCAATGGGTTTCTAGAGACGAGCATTCCTCTTGGATGGGTGTTTTGATGACCTGCTCTCCTTTAGAATGGGTACCTCAGTATTTCACACTCTTCTAGGATGGGTGCCTCAGTAACTAGTTCTTTGTGATGGTCCCCAATGAGTACCACTTCTCTGCATTGGTTCCCCAGTAAGTAGTACACTGAGTGTTCCAGTGACTGGCACTTCTATGAGATGTTTGTCCCAGTGACTGGCTCTCCTCTGTGATGAGTGCCTAAGTAACTAGGATTACGTGAGACCCTGTGACTTAGTCTCCTCTATTTTGGGTGTCCCAATACTGAAACTCCACTGA
>NW_006985935.1:0-392 GCF_000164805.1 Carlito syrichta
AGGGATAGGTCCGTGTGGGCAGGGGTCACTGGAGAGATCGGGAGTGTAAAGGTCCCTCCCTCTGCCCGAAGGTGTCAGACAGGGTGACCGGAAGCTGGTATGGACGTGGTGTTGATGGACTGCCTGGTTTGCTCTATGTCTGATGGCCACCCATCCTCAGGACTGTCTGTTCCGTGAGCTCACACATGTCTTTGCTGTGGGGCACGACTGTGGAGGGTTAATGCAGGCCTTCTGGGGTACATCACTGAAGGCACAGGGCTGACCTTCCGTGTGGTCACCTTTGAAACCTCCTACAAATGACAAGTCAGAAAGTGTGCATTCGTCTCCCACCACTGAGGGTGAATTTGCGTGCTGGGTGGCAGGTGTGTTGGTGGTGGTGGTGGTGATGATTA
>NW_006985936.1:0-2397 GCF_000164805.1 Carlito syrichta
CTGGCTCTAAATCCAGTTGCCCTATGAACACACAACACGCATTTGAGAATCTGTGTATGTTTCTGATGTTTTTGGGGACAGGGTCTGGCACTGTGGCGCAGGCTGGGGCCCGGGGACAACACCGATGTTCACTGCCTGCCTCGATTTTGTGAACTCCAGCGATGCTCTCACCTCAGTCTCCAGAATGGCTGGGCTGACGGGCACGTCAACCCCATACCCCCTGTTTGGATGGGTGCTGAGACAGTTTCCCTGCATTGCCCTGGCTGGCCTTAGGCTCTTGGGCTCCAGCCATCCTCTTGCCTCTGCCTCCCAGAGTGCTGGGATTCCAGGCTAGTGATGCCACACCAGGCCTCTTGGTTCATTTTTGATGAAAGATTATGTCCAGGTTCAGGGGCTCAGCCTTATCATCCCAGCACTTTTGGAGGCCGAGGCCAGTGGTTGGCACCATCTCGTGGGTCAAGACTTGCCAGGGCAACTCGGTGAGAACTTGTCTCTAACTTCCATCCCTAATGAGCTGGGCATGGTGTTGTGTATCTCTTGTTCCAGCTCCTTGGATGGCTGGGCAGTGAATTCTCGCCACTGCCCTCCAGTGTGGGCAATGGAGTGAAAAACCCTCTCAAAAAAAATGAAAAGAAAGAAATGAAGAGTATTCATTTGTGTATCGAGTTGGGATCATCGTGAACAGACAGAGATCATTGAGGAAGGAGGATGCATCATTGGGCATAGAGTTCCCGAAATATAGTGAATCAACAGACAAATGTGCTGTTACTTTGGGAGGCTGAGGTGGGTGACCGCTGGAGCCCGGGAGTTTGAGACCAGCCTGGGTCACGTAGCGAGAACTCCTCACTCCCAGAATGCAAACACTTGAGTCGTGCGTTCTGGAGCCTGCAGTCCCAGCTACACGGGATGCAGTGGCCTCCATCCTGGGGTGTGTCTTTGTGACACCCCCACCTACAGCTCATACAAGTCAAGGCCAGGCACCTTGCCTCATTGGACCGGTGCCCTAGGAGTCCGAGGTGGGAGGCTGCCTGTGTCCTGGGGTAGGAGACCAACCCGGGTGACGTGGCCAAAACTTGTCTTGGTGTGAATTCCCCAAAACCAAGACAGGTGTGGTAGACCCTGAGACCTGGCTGCTCAGTGACTGAGGCTGGAGGACCACCTGAGCCCCTCAGGTAGTGGCCCCAAGAGTCACAATCGTGCCACCGCACCACAGCCCTAGCAACGGAGACTTCGGCGACAAAATAGTTGCCTCCCACGTGTGTTATGACAGGCGTCCACGGCTCCCCAGGGAAACGTCCAAGTGGGCAGTGGACGATGGAGTGATCGAGAGAGGAAGGGGCCCTCCCACTGCCTGAAGGTAGCAGATCAGGCCACCGGAATGTGTCCTGGCTGTCGCATTGCCAGACTGCCATGATGGCTCTGTGCCCGATGGCCACCCTAGCTCGGGGCTGTCTGTTCCGTGAGCTCAAACTCATCTTTGCATGGGGCACAAGTATGGAGGGTGGAGGCAGGCCTTCTAGGGCGCATGGCCGAAGGTGCGTTATGGACGTGCCCAGTGACCACCTTTGAAACCTCCCACAAATGACAGGCTGGAAATTGAATTTTCCCTTCCTATCCCTGAGGAAGACTCCTCGGGCTTGGTGTCAGGGGTGGTGGTGATGGCGGTGGTGGTGATTATTATTATATGGAGTCAGACTCTTGCTCTGTCGCCCAGGCCAGAGTTCAGGGACATGCTCACAACCACCACAAACTCCACCTGCCGGGCTCAGGGGATCCTCCTCCCTCTGTCTTCTGAGTGGTTGGAACAAAAAACCTGAGCCACCATGCCCAGCTAATCCGTTGATTTATTTTTGATGCTGAGACGAGGTTTTGCTCAGTGTCCCAGGCTGGTTTCAAACCCGCAGGCTCAGGCCGTCCAATTGGCTGGGCCTACGAAGGGCCAGGATGCTGGGCTGAGTACCTGAGCCCAATCTGTGGTTTAGGAGGTGGAGGTTGGTATTAGTATTCTGAGTCAGGGTCCCCCTCCGTTATCCAGACCAGAGCACAGGGCCCACCCTCATCCACCATGGTCTCGACTGACTGGGCTGTGGCAATCTTCCCTCCGTGACCACGCTAATGGCCAGAGCAACAGGCATACAACACCATGCTCGGCTCATTTTGTTGGTTTCTTGTAGAGACGATGTCTCACCAAGGTGCCCTGGTTGGTCTCGAACCCATGGGGCTCAGGCCATCCTCTCACCTCAGCTTTCCAATGAGTTGGGGTGACTGGCATGTTCCCCCGTGACTGGCCTTTACACCCCTCACAGGGCCCCATAATGAGGCCTGCTCCATTCACATGACCTGAGAACCCAGAGAAGGCAGCCTGAATGCCTGCTGAGTCAACCACGGAGGAGCGCC
>NW_006985937.1:0-387 GCF_000164805.1 Carlito syrichta
CCCGCAGCAGTCGGGCTACGTGGGCGGTGGCACCCAGCGAGGACGGCGGTCGCCTCGGACACGGAGGACGCGGGTTTCGCGGACGGCTGACGTCTTTCCTCCGTTTGGGTCTCTGGCAGAGTGTCCGCCGGAGGAAGACGAGGAAGCCCTGCAGGGCCGGGGAGAAGAGGAGAGACGGGTCGAGTGAGTGGTGACACATTTGGGTACCGTGTGGCGGTAAGTGACATCTTTCTCTCATCTTGGAGGATCCCCATCTCTCCCGCCCCCATTTCCCTCTCTCTCCCTCTTCCCCCCTCCCCTTGCCCCCAGGGTCTTGCTGTGTTGCCCGGCTCGAACTCCTGGGCTCAAGCATTCCTCTCGCCTTGGCCTCCCCACGCGTTGACATGA
>NW_006985938.1:0-386 GCF_000164805.1 Carlito syrichta
ATTTACTTGTTTATCTTGGTTTAGAGATCAGTGTTTCTCACAATGTAATTTACAGACCACAGCATTAACATCACACAGAGAGCAATTTTAAAAAGTATGTCCTTGTATTGCAGTCTAGACTTCTATGAAAAACCCTGGAGTTTGTGAATCATTAACTATGAATACTAATATTTGAAAAACATATACTCTATAATCTTTTGGATAAGCTTTCTGATGTAAAGAGAAATAAGACAATAGAACTTCAACCCTGCTCCTGATATCAGTTTCTTTCATACTATTGAAAATATATTCAACATAAATAATTTATAACCACTTTAATATCAGTAATAAGCCAGGTTCAGTGGCTCAGCCTGTAATCCCGCGCCTTTGGGAGGCTGAGGTGAGTG
>NW_006985939.1:0-1019 GCF_000164805.1 Carlito syrichta
CCAGTGTTTGTGTTCTGGGGAGTGACAAGGTCTCACTTCATGGTTCAGGCTGGTCTCTAGCTCCTGAGCTCCAGCGGTCCCCCACCTCAGCCTCCCAAAGCCACAGCCCAAAAGTCTGCCGATCCAAAATCTTTCAGGAACTCTAGGCCCAAGGCTGGGGCCTCCTTCCCAAAGGATCTCTGTCTATTCATGATGATCCCAACTCCATACACAAATGGATGATCTTGTTTTTTCCTTTTTTCATTTTTACTTTGAGTTGGAGTCTCACTCTGTCACCCAATTGGAGGGCACTGACTCGCTCCCAGCCATTGCAGCCTCGGCCTGCCAGGCTCCAGTGATCATTTCCACAGACTTCCATGAAACCAGAAAAAACGGATCATGTGACCACAACCAGTCATTTGGGATGGAGGGTGTGGACAAGTCTCGCTGAGATGCCTGGGAGGGTCTCAACCCGCAGGCTTGGACCAGCCACTGAGCTCCCCCTCCCAAAGTGCTTGGATGATGAGGCTGAAGAACAGAGGTTGGGGCTGGAAGGTGCCTAGCTTGGGGAAACTCACATGTTGGGATCAGGGAGGAAGGACTGAGGACAGAAGGTCTCTTGGAGAATGGATTTCTTTCTTTTTTCTTTCTCTCTTTTTCTTTCTTTACTTTCATTTCCTTCTTTCTTTCTTTCTTTCTTTCTTTCTTTCTTTCTTTCTTTCTTTCTTTCTTTCTTTCTTTCTTTCTTTCTATTTTCTTTCCTCACTAGGTTGCCCAGGCTTCTCTCAAACCGCCCGACCTGGGCCATCCTCTTGGCCTGGGCCTCCAAAATTGCTACAATCATAGACTTTCCATTTGGTCAACATCCTGGTCTTCCTGTCTGGTCTTGAACTCTGGGCCAGAAGTGATCCTCCCATCGAGGCCTGCCCTCATCCAAGGTTTTCTGAGTGCTGCTTGGGGTCAAGGTGGGGGCTTTCTATGGTCTCCAGCCTGGTCTCAGCTTCCCGGGTTTCAGCCATCTTCCTGTCTCGGCCTCCCTG
>NW_006985940.1:0-381 GCF_000164805.1 Carlito syrichta
AGTTTGGAATATTCCACATTTTGTGGAGGTGTTTTGAAGGGGAACCAGGAATCTTGGATTTCAGGTCCCAAAGAACATTATGTTTGTCTTTCTCTTGATATCCAAAAACTGGAATTCTCGGTCTACAGGACCTGTCTTGGCATCCTGCAGAGTGAAGCAGGAAGTTATGCAGTGGAGATCCTCATATACAGGAAACTACCTCGGTAAAGAAGAATAAAGAATCTGTGATACGAGTCCACAATCCGAAAAATTCTCAGGGTGTATTTCTGGGGTATAAACAAGAATCAAGGCTTCGAGTTCGTCTCATTTTTCAGAGATATCTGGCTTGTGGGTATTATGAATCTTTCATTTCAGGACTCCAGCAACATTATGGTCCTCTTG
>NW_006985941.1:0-421 GCF_000164805.1 Carlito syrichta
CATTTTGCCTTTTTCTTGCCTATATCTCCACTTAAGGCTCTTACTGTTTCCCAGAAGGGAATATCTCAAGTCATCTACAGAATCTTGGACCATGTGACTGCACTCAAGATGCACCCCAAGTTACAGCTTGTTAGCACTGGAAAAAGCCCTGAACAAATGGTATAGAAAAACAATTGGAATGAAAGCCATCAATTCTAGACCCGCCTCTGTCTCTAGCTACACGAGACAATCATTTCTGCTCCATGAACCTCATTGTGTGTGTGTGTGTGTGTGTGTGTGTGTGTGTGCATGTGTGTGTGCGTGTGTGCGTGACCAACTAGAAGGTATTCAACTTTTGACCTCACTATCCGATATGGCTGGTGAAATAATAAATAAAGATAATAATAAAGATGGTAGAAATAATAAATAAGTGATAATTGCA
>NW_006985942.1:0-415 GCF_000164805.1 Carlito syrichta
CAGGCCTGAGGTTAGCTAGCTAGTTGGCTTGCTCGCCATCCAACTAGTTAAGTCAGCTCATCAGTTGGTTCGTTTGCCACCTGACTAGTTAATCAGCTCGCCTGTCACATCACTCGCCGCCCAACATGTTAATTTGGCTGACAGGTCAGCTCACTCGCTAGCCTACTAGTTAAGTCTTCTGATCAGTCGGCTCACTCAGTAGCTGACTAAAGTCAGCTAACCAGTCAGCTCACTCACCGGCCAACTTGTTAAATCAGCTGACCAGTTGGCTCAATCACCGGACGACTAGTTGAGTCAGAAAACCAGTTGGCTGCCTAGCTGACAAACTAGTATATTCAGCTAACCAATCGGCCAACTAGCTGGCTAACTTGTCAGGTAACAAGTCAGCCACCTAGTCACTGACAAGTTAGTCCAG
>NW_006985943.1:0-373 GCF_000164805.1 Carlito syrichta
AAACAAAAGGGAGACCATATACTCCAAAATATCACAAACACAGAAACAGTAAAGCACACAGCATGAGCACAAAACTGAAAACACACTCATAAGAAAACAAAAGCAAACTGAAAGCAAAACTGCCGTATATAAACAGTATTATAGGGACAAACTCTCACATTCCAATGATCAGCCTGAATGTGAATGAACTAAATTCATCACGGAAAAGACAAAGAACGAAAACCTGGAACAACAAACAATACCCAGTAATTTACTGATTTCAGTAAAGTCTTCTCACTACAAAGGATGGTCACAGTCTCAAAGTTAGAGTCTTGGAAACACAGTCTCAGGCAAATGGATCACAAAGGTGCAGCAGTTGTGACCTTTATATCAG
>NW_006985944.1:0-371 GCF_000164805.1 Carlito syrichta
TATTGGGTTGGGGTTTACTCTAATGACCTCATCTCAACATGACTACATCTACAAGAATTCGATTTTAAAGTCATAGTCACAGATACTGGGGTTTAGGACTTCAACGTATCTCTTTGAGAGAGCACAATTCAACCCATAACACCTGTGAAGGATGTTGGTGAAGCAGAAATAAAACAACTCAAGGAAGAGATGATAAGAATTCAGAAGGAGGTGTTTCAACATTGACAAACTTAGCTAGAGAAAAAAATGAAAAAGTCCATACACAAAACAAGTACAACTAATGAGAAAAGAACCACAAGAATCTGTTTAGTTCATTATATTCAAATTAGTTTGATAACCTTAATAAAATGTATAATTTTCTGGGAAAATAA
>NW_006985945.1:0-364 GCF_000164805.1 Carlito syrichta
CCAATAACAGAGGAAGACCAACTGCTAAAGCACATGTCACAGAGGAGGGTGAATCACTGAGGGACATATTTAAGAAGAGAAATAGTCACTAGTCACAAATCATAGAGGTAGACTAGTAACTGAGGCTCCAATTTTGTAGTCACCGGTACAACCATCACAGCTGTGAGCTAGTCATTGAGGCACTCATCACACAGGAGAGCCATTCACTAGGGAACTCATCACAGGGGAGAGCCAGTCACAAAGGCACACATTAAACAGAGGGCTAGTCACAGGGACACCCATTGCAAAATAGGTCTTTTCACTGTGAAACCCATCACAGATAGGGACCTGTAACTTGGGCACCTATCATATAGAAGAGCTAGTC
>NW_006985946.1:0-361 GCF_000164805.1 Carlito syrichta
CTCCCTATTATGTGTGCTCCTTTGACTGCCTTTCCTCTGTGTTGGATACCCAGTGACTGGCCCTCCTCTGTAATTGATGGTCCAGTGATTGACCCTTTTCTGTGTGACTGTTGTCTCTGTGATAAGCCCTCTTCTATGATAGGTCCCTCAGTGACTGCCCTTCCTGTGTGTTTGGTGTCACATCGACTGTCCCTTCTCTGTGATCAGTGCTCAGGGACTGTCTCTCCTCTGTAATCTGTCCCAGTTACTGGCCTCATTTTTGATGGGTTGCGCATCAACTTATCCCCTTGGTGATGGGTGCCCAGAGACAGACCATATACTACGATGTATACGACAGTGATTAGGTTTCTTCTGTGTCCCA
>NW_006985947.1:0-446 GCF_000164805.1 Carlito syrichta
CAGTCTCAACTTCCTAGGCTCCAGGTGATCCTCCTGCCTCAGCCTCCTGAGTAGTTGGGAGTACAGATGTGTGCCACCATGCACGGCTAATTTTTTTGATATTTTTGTAGAGATGAGTTCTTACTACGTTGCCCAGGTTAGGGCAATTGAGCAATCCTCCTGCCTCAGCCTTCCAAAGTGCTGGGATTATAAGCATGGGCCACCAAGCCCGGTCCAAAAAGATATTTTGAAGTCCTAACTTCTGACGTCTGTGTGACCTTATTTGGAAATACAGTCTTTGCAGGTGAAATCAAGTCAAGATGACGTCATTAGAGTGAACCCTTAACCCAATATGACTGGTGACCTTCTAAGAAGAGTGAATTTGGCAGGCACAGTGACTCACGCCTATAATCCCAGCACTTGAGGAAGCAGAGGCAAGAGGAATGCCTGAGCCCAGGGGTTCGAGA
>NW_006985948.1:0-2703 GCF_000164805.1 Carlito syrichta
TTAATCATTTTCCCGTACTCTTGTGAAGAACATTGTTGTCTTTTTTTCTTTTTTTTTTTTGCTTCTGTGTTAATACTTTCCTGTAGAGGTGGTCTGGTGGCAGTGGAAGTTCTTAGGGATTAGATATCTGTGAAAGATTTTAATTCTCCCTCACTGGTGAAGCTTAGCTTGACTGAGTAGTTTATTCTTGGGTGAAATTGTTTATCTTTTAGAATATTGAATATAGGGCTCCAAGCTCTCCTAGCTTGAGGGGTTTCTGTAGATAAATCTGCTGCTATCCTAATTGGTTTTTCATGGTATGTAATCTGACCTTTTTCTCTTGCTGCCTTTGGGACTTTTTCTTTTATAACTACTTTGTTTAGGTGATTTATTATATGTATGAAACTTGGTCTTCTCATTTGTTGCCTTGCAGGGGTTCTCGGAATCTCTTGTGTTAAATTTTCTATCACTGATGAGATGAGGGAAGTTTTCTTGAATAATATCATGGAATGTTTGCTCCAGGGTGGACTCTGTTTCTCTTTCTTCCTCAGGAAGTCCAATTATTCTTTGGTTTGGTCTCTTGAAGTAATTGCTCATTTCATGAAGGTTTTGTTTTCCCATTTAAAGCTTCTTTTATATGTTTTTGACAGCTTGGGTTAGTTCTATATTTTGGTCCTCAAGTTCTGAGATTTGTTCTTCTTGGCTAATTCTGCTTTCTATGATTATCAGTTTGCTATTTATTTCTTTTTGTTTTGTTTTTTGTTTGTCTGTTTCTTTTTTTGAGTTGGAGTCTCACTCTGTCACTGAGACTGGAGTGCAGTGGCCACTCCCAGTCACCACAGACTTGACCTGCTGGGCACCAGCAATCCTGCTGCCTCAGTCTTCCAAGTAGCTGGAACTACAGGCGTTCACTACCATGCCTGGCTAATTTTTGATTTATTGTAGAGATGAGGTTTTGCCAAGTTGCCCAGGTGGGTCTCAAACCCACAGGCTCAGGCAATCCACTCACCTCAGCCTCCCAAGGTGTGGGATCACAGGCTGAGCCACCAAGCCCAGTTGTTATTTATTTCATTCACAGTATTCATAGCTACTGTTATCTCAGTTATTAATGCCCTCCTAGTTTCCTCTTGTCTCTTCTCAATTCTTTTTAATCTCTCCATTAATGTCTTGATATCTGGGTTTGTATTTTGAGACCAGTCATTCTGGGGGCTTTTCATTGTTTGCATTCCAAAGTCAGTTCTCAGTGTCTGACTTCCCAGGGGTCTGTGAGAGATCCATATTCTTCTTTTGTTTTTTCTTCATTTGCGTATATTTTTCTCTCCCCCTTTCCATCCCATTCTTTAATTCTGTTTTTCAAGGAATGTCAGGTTGCTTTTACTTTTTTTTCAATCTCCTGTTCTTCCTTATGAACTTCCTCTGGCTTTGTTCACTTTTGAGGCTGGACTGTAGGTCGGGGCTATACATTTTGCAGTTTTGAGATTTAATTGAGGGGGAAGCTGTGATTCAGAATCTATCCACAGATCCCAGTATCCACCAACAGGTGTATGGGCACACTGGAGCCCATTACCCACTGCCTTACAGTCTATCCATGCAGTGGGGTTTAGGTTTCCTCCCTGGAACCAAAGGTGATAAGAAAAAGAAAAATAATGGAAAAAGGGGGGGTCAAGAGGAAGTTGGAGAGAGAGAAGAGTAAGAGGGAAAACAGACATACATAACAACTAAAGAAAGAAAAGTGGCACATTGCCAGAAATGAGTAGAAAACAAACAAACAAGATCCCCTAAAGTGTACTGGCAATCACACAAAGACAGTCCAATAAATTCGTGCCTTTTTATGTGCTCTTCCCCAACACAAACAAGCAGTCTAACTCAAAAAGCAAACAAAAATGAGCGAAACAAACAGTTCAAACAATACAATGAAAAATCAAAAGAAACCAGACTAGCTCTGGGTCTTTCCTTTGTGTCTAAAGTGTCTTCAGCTCTCATCTCTAGCCTCTCCCCTTTGCAGACAGATAGACTTACACACAGGTTGGGTTGGTTCCCTTGGCTTGCTGCCTGAGAGGTCTGCCACAGGACTGAGTTGCCTGTGTCTGATTCATCATAGGCGAGGGTCTTATGTTTCCCGTTTGGTGAGGTTACCTTAGAAACCAAAGTGGAGGCTGCTCGTAGGTAGGCAGGTTCAATTACTTTTTAATTTTAAAAAAATTGACTGTTAGTTCATCGATTTTAAAAATACTTTCCCTTTGTGCATGAATGTGTATGTGAGGGTTTGATCTGCATCCCCTTCCAAATTTTTAAAAACTTTTTTCTGTTTCCTTCTTCTTTTATTTTTCATTTCCTTCCAATGTGTGTATGTTAACGATTAATTGTTCATCTGTCGATTTTGTTATTGTTTTTCTGGTTTTTTTATATTCATTTTTTATAGTTTAAAGGTTGTGTCATTATATGTGTGAGAGTTCCATCTGAATCCATTTTTTCTCCCTTTGTGATTTGTCTTTCTTCTCTATTCACATTGTTCTAGGAGTGTGTGTGTGTGTGTGTTTAGTTTTCTTGAGGTTTTTTGTGGGCTGTTTTTTTTTTCACTTTGTTGTTAATCCCAGTTTGTTCTGGAGTGTGTGTTGGTTTCTGCTTTTCATCAGCATATAGAGTGGTGGTGAGGAATGAGTCTCAGGGAACATATAGCACAATAAGTGAGCATTTTAATTTGCAAATGGTGTCTGATAACTA
>NW_006985949.1:0-450 GCF_000164805.1 Carlito syrichta
TCAGGCAATCCACTCACTTCAGCCTCCCAAAGGCGCAGGATTACAGGCTGAGCCACCGAGACCGGCTAGAAAGATTTTTAAATATCCCATGTCTTCATGGCAAATAAAAATGCAGAACATTATGTAGCAATCAGAAAATATATATATATATAAACCGGATTATGGTGGGCTACCTCACAGCCTTGTTAAATATAATGAACATCTTTATATGCCATATACTCAAGCTCTGTCTATGCCAGCAAGTGGCTGAGAATAAAAAACCATATAAAACATATTCTGCTTTATCCACTGAAGCTGTCCTTCATAAGTGCCTCAGATAGATAGGCCCTGCAAGGTTCATGGATAATACATTCACTAAACTGGTGCTCCTATACCTGAAAACATTTACTGTAAGAGACTCTTAGCTCATAGCTAAGTTGCCCAGATATCTCGGCTCACAGGTGGCAGGGA
>NW_006985950.1:0-348 GCF_000164805.1 Carlito syrichta
GGGGCAATCATCACAGAGGACAAGTAGTAACTGAGACTCCCACCAAAAAGGAGGATCAGTCTCTCGAACACCCATCAAAGAGGATGATTAGTCATTTAGAAACCCATAACAAAAGATAGTGCACACATCATGGAGGAAAGCCAATCACTAGGGTAGCCATCACAAGGAGGGCCAATCACAGAAGCACCCATCACAGGGGAAGACTAATCACTGGGACACCCATTTTTCAGGAGGGCAAGTCACTGAAAATTTGATAACAGATGTGTACTATTCACTGGTGTACATGTAGTGGAGAAAAGCCAGTCTTTGGTACTACCATGGAGAAGAGGGCCAGTCACTCATGCACCC
>NW_006985951.1:0-406 GCF_000164805.1 Carlito syrichta
AATACACAAACAAATGAGAAGTTCAGCTGAGAGAAAAACCATAAAAAAGAGTCAAGCACAAATCTGGAGCTAACAAACACAATGACCAAACTTAAATTTTTCACAGAGAGTTTTAACTGTATACTCAGTCAAGTAGAAAATAGAGCTAAGTAGGCTTGAAGACAGGTTATGAAATTATCCAGTCAGAAGCTAAAAGAATGAACAAGCGTGAAGAAAGCCAATGGGAGCCATGAGACAACATTAAGCAAACAAAGATATGCATTATAGAGGTCACAGAAGGAGCAGAGAAAGATAAGGGGACAGAAAGATTATTTAAATGAATAATAATAGAAAAGTTTCCAAATTTGGAGCAGGAAATAAACATTTATATCCATGAAGCCAAAAGACCCCAGATAAATTAAGATAA
>NW_006985952.1:0-329 GCF_000164805.1 Carlito syrichta
CAAGTTACCAGATTCCCCTTAACAAGACATCCATGATTGCTGGTTTCCCCTTAAGAATACATCCTAGATATGTGGGAACCCCTAATTCCATATTCTGAATACCAAAACGAATGTCCTTTTGTAGTTTCTGGACTACGAGGTAAGCCTGAAGTCACTGGTCACATTACCACATGGCAAGATGATCCTTTGATTGTGGAATCTGGCCTTTCAGAACCCTGAGAAACAAACGGACCAGTAGGCCGGTTTCTCAGTGAAAACTCTCAGGAGTTGCAGCACGATTCTGGGGATCGGCAATGCCTGATTTGTGGTATGCATATAGGACGTTGGTC
>NW_006985953.1:0-328 GCF_000164805.1 Carlito syrichta
CCAGCCAAGCATCAAGGGGGCTGGGGCCTCTGTGGGGAGTTTCCCAGTAGTGCCCACAGCTGAGGGGCTTCCGAGAAGGCGCCAACCATGTGGGCACGGCAGAAATGGGATCCAGTGGGAAGAGGGTGGAGCCGGAGGGTACTGACGGGGAGAGCAGGCCTGGGCCGGGCCACCGAGGGGACCTGATGTAGACCCTTCTTCAGAGCCGTGACCAGAGTCCTATCACGTGTGACCTCAACTTGGGGAAGGAGGAGAGTTGACCTAATATGGGATGTAATTCTTTCTGAGGCGAGTATGCCCCAGGGAGGGCACCAAAGTGACAGATCCA
>NW_006985954.1:0-776 GCF_000164805.1 Carlito syrichta
TTAACAACAAAACCATCAATCTTCATTATTATTAATTTTTTTATTATATATTTGTGTGGTACAAGTGAGGATTAACTACATGAGTAGGCTGCATGCAGGTGAAATTTGGGCTTCTACCTGGCCCTCACTCCCCCTGGTAGTGCACCACATACCCTTTGTGTTGTCACGTACCCTCCACCCTCCTCCCTCCCTCCCCAGCAGTGCCCCATGACTGCCAATACCATCCTTGTGCTCATGTGACTAGCATTCAGGACCCACTTATAAGTGAGAACATATGGTATGCAGTTCTTTGTTTCTGGGATAGATCACTTGGTACGATGGTCTCTAACTCCTTCCAAGTTGCTATGAAGTCCATGGTTATGTCCTTTATGACTGCATAATACTCTATTGCATATATGTACCATATTTTCTTTATCCAGTTCACTTCCAATAGGCAGCAGGGCTGGTTCCATGTTTTTGCTTTTGTGAATAGTGCAACAATAAATATTCATGTGCAGATTTCTTTTTAGTAGTGATTTATGTTCCTCTGACTACATTCTCAGGAGAGGGATTGCTGGACCATATGGAATTTTTGGTTCTTTTAGGAATTACCACACTGTTTTCCATGGAGGTTAAACTAGCTTGCATTCCACTGATAGTGTAGAAACATTCCCTTTTCTCTGCAGCGATGCCAGCAACTGTTGTTTTTTGACTTATTAATAATAGACACCCTCACTGGAGTTAGGTGGTATCTCATTGTAATTTTGATTTGCACTTCTTTGATGATTAATGAGGCT
>NW_006985955.1:0-1189 GCF_000164805.1 Carlito syrichta
TAAATTACTTACCTCATTGGTATTTTATACAGTTCTCAGAGGGGATCAAAGGAAGCCAGTGATTTTATAGTTAAAAGTTCTACAGAAAAGACTATTGAGGATTAATGACTAGCAATACACCACTTGCAGAAATGGCAATACCTACCTCTCCTTTGTGCAGTTCTTTTATTTTCTTTTCCTTCTGCAACTGACGTTCTTTGTCTCGAGAATCAAAGGAGAACGGGCATACTTCCACAGTTCTTGTCTCTGGAATTTGGGGCTTAAAAGGCACTCCATATTGTGGCAAAGGTTGAGCTCTTATCACTACCAGTTCATCCTCTTCCTAAGAGAAAAACTGCAGTTTAAAGACAAAACTCCTTACTCTCTCCCACAGCCTCAGAATGCAGGATCAAAAGACATAGCAAGCCGGGCTCGGTGGTTCAGCCTGTAATCCCGTGCTTTGGGATGCTGACGTGAGCGGATTGCCTGAGCCCACAGGTTCGAGACCCGCCTGGGCAACTTGGCAAGACCTCATCTCTACAATAAATCAAAAAATTAGCTGAGCGTGGTAGTGCGTGCCTGTAGTTCCAGCTACTTAGAAGGCTGAGGCGGAAGGATTGCCGGAACCCAGCAGGCCGAGGCTGCAGTGGCCGGGAGCGGCCACTGCACTCCAATCTGGGAAACAGAGTGAGACTACAACTCAAAAACAAAAAAAAACCCCCAAAAATTGCATGTGATAAGCCATTAATTGAAGCAAGTCAGTCAACCTCATAGGCAACTTAGCTTCCTTAATTATTAAAGAGGGACGATACCTAAGTTGTCCACTCCCTCACAGGGGTGAGACCAATGTGAAAGTGTTTTGTAATGGGATAACATAGCACTCTTTTATTTAAGTCGGAATCTCACTCTGTCGCCTAGGCTGGAGTGCAGGCACAAGCAAGGTCACTGCAGCCTTGATCTGCAGGACTCAGGTGATCCTTATACCTCAGCCTTCCAAGAAGCTGGAACTACAGGCATGTGCCACCATGCCCATCTAATTTTTTTGATTTATTGTAGAGAAGAGGTCTCGCCAAGTTGCCCAGGCTGGTTTCAATCCTGGGCTCAGGCAATCCTCTCGCCTCGGCCTCCCAAAGTGCTGGGATTACAGGCATGAGCCACTGTGCCCTCACAATACAGCAATCTTAAAAGATCTAAAGTTTTGGGACAAGCA
>NW_006985956.1:0-380 GCF_000164805.1 Carlito syrichta
CCCATTACAGAGTAGTGTGTCACGGTGACACATATTATAGATGGGGGAAAGTCACTGGGATATTCATCACATAAGAAGGCTACTCCCTGGGAAGTCATCAGAAAGGAAAACCAGTCACTGAGGCAAACATCATAGATGAGGACCAGTCACTGAGGCACCCACCACAATGGAGGAATTAATAGGTGGAGCTCAGTCACTGGAGATCTTATCACAGAGAAGACAGCCTTCACAGAGTAGACAAAGTCAGTGTGGTAACTATTACAGAGGAGGTCTAGCAATTGGGCACCACAGTCAAAGAGGCACCAATCAAAGAGGCAGGCCAGTCACTGAGACACTCACCACAGAGGAGGTATAGTCACTGTGGCACCCACCACCATGGA
>NW_006985957.1:0-486 GCF_000164805.1 Carlito syrichta
ACTTGGAAAAATAAGAAATCTTTCCAAGGCCAAAATAAAATTAAAAAGATGCAACTATCAGACAGGATAGATTTTTAAAACGTGTATTGTAAAATCTCCACATGTAGGTTTCCTGTCCATGCAAATGCACTCTCCTTCACACTGCACATTCACTCAAAGATTCATGGTGTGAACTAGCTCATTCCTTGCATCATTTTATTTCCCATCCTCCTCCCCTTTTCTTCCAGTTTGAACACTTTTTTGAAAAAGATAATGTGCTTAAGTAATACAGGTGCTATGTGTCCTATGCACTTCTTCATTTAACAGTTGCTGCATACTCAACACAGGCCAGCATCCTGTGAGATGATGGAATATAAAATTGAAAAACTGAACGGTTGATGAGAAGCAAACACCCAGCTGTGAATTATAAAAATGGAAAGAGATTACCAGTCAACAAATAAAACTGCTCTGAGAATACAAAGGGAAGCAACAATCTGGTGATAATGA
>NW_006985958.1:0-420 GCF_000164805.1 Carlito syrichta
CAATTAATTCATGACAGAACATGAAGTAATTTGCCTGGACAAATCGCAAAAAACGAGCCAATCGAGTAGAAGACACCTTAATTCCCTGTTTAGATAACGTATCGAGTAAGACATTTATAAACAGTCTCCTGCGTTTAGACCGTTTCTGGCCCATGAGTGTATCAGGGCTGTGTTACCTGGGACGGGCCCTGCCATCTCTAGGCCGGGGGGGGGTGTCCGCACCCCTACTCTGAGCACCAGGACCCCTCTGGCGCGCTGCCGGGCAGGCGTCCGGGTGGGACCGGAGTTACAGGAATGGCGAGTGCTTGCACAACCCTGAGCTTGGCCGCCTTGGCCTCCGCCCGCCGCCTCCTCCGGGCCCTGGAAGGGGACCCGCCGCGGGCCCAGCCAGCTTGACCCCTTCGCGCCTTCTGGGGAGGC
>NW_006985959.1:0-314 GCF_000164805.1 Carlito syrichta
GAAAATAATTGTCATACTATGTGTATTTTATTATTATGTTGTTGTTATTTTATTTTATTTTATTTTAGCAATCAGTTCTCACTATTTGCTGAGGCTAGAGTGCCATGACTATTCACAGATTCCAATCATCACACACTACAACCTGAAGTCCTGGCTTCAAGCACTCCTCCTGTCTCTGCCTCCCAAGTAGTCATTACCAAAGGCATGGGCCATTGTGCCCAGCATGTTTTCTTTTATTGTTTTGTTTTTCAAATATTTTTGATTTGTGATGGGTTAATTCCATGGGTGTAAACCCTGCAAATATGAGGAGCCAC
>NW_006985960.1:0-369 GCF_000164805.1 Carlito syrichta
AGAGGAATGGAATGGAATTGAATGGAATGGAAGGAATATAGGAAAAGAATGTTATCAAGAGGGATGAATGGAAAGGAATTCTATAGAGTGGATGCATTGAAATGGAGAGGAATGGAATGGATAGGAATGGAATAGAATCGAATGGAATGGAAAAGAATGGAGAGAAATGGATTGGAATGGAATGGAATGAAATGGAATGGAAAGAAGAGGAATAGAATGGAGAGGAATGGAATGGAAATGATTCGAATTAAATAGAGAAGAAAGTAGTAGAAATGAATAGAAGGGAGTAGAATGCAGAGGAATGGAATGAAATGGAATGAAATCGAATGGAATGGAGAGGAATGGAATGGAGTGAAATGGAATGGAGAA
>NW_006985961.1:0-384 GCF_000164805.1 Carlito syrichta
GAATGGAATGGAATGGAATGGAATGGAATGGAATAGAATGGAATGGAGTAGAATGGAATGGAATGGAGTGGAATGGAATGGGGAGGAATAGAATGTACTGGATTGTAAGGAATGGTAATGAAAGGAGAGAAGGGGAATGGAAGTGAGAGGAATCTAATGGATGGGAAAGAAACGGAATGGAGAGGAATGGAAGGGAATAGAATGCAGTGGAATGGAATGAAATGGAGTGGAATGGAATGGAGAGGAAAGGAATAGCATGGAGGTGAATGTAATGGAATGAAATGTAATGGAATGGAATGGGTAGAATGAAATACAAAGGAATGTAATGGAATGGAAAGGAAAGGAGAACAGTGTAATGGAAAGGAGAGGAATGGAATGTAATGG
>NW_006985962.1:0-302 GCF_000164805.1 Carlito syrichta
GGGAAAAATGCTGACTGGGAGCAGAGCCCCAGTGGGAAGCAGCCATGCTGGAGGCAGAGCCCCATGGATCCTATTGAAGAACTCCTTTTGGACTTAAAGGAATGCGTGCTTAGGCTTGAAAAACACTTCCCTTGATAAATAAAAGAATTAGCTAGAATGTGTAAGGATGTGAAATTAATAGTAAACCTATGTATAGAAATGTAAAAAGGGATCAACAACAAAAATTTCCCCCCTGAAGGGATAAGGGAATGCAAATTTTGCAACCTTTAGCTAAAGATGGAAAAACAAGTACTTCCTCATAC
>NW_006985963.1:0-7012 GCF_000164805.1 Carlito syrichta
CCCGGCAGGACTGCCCCAGCCCGATGCAGTCGGGTCATCCGGGTCCATCCGCTTTCCCCTCTCCCACCTGGCCCCATACTCACCATCTCCCACCTTCTGGGTGTCTCGGCGTCCTCCATACAGATTTCCAGGACCTGAAGGTCACAGCGGGACAGACGCTGCAGCAGAGACACCGCGGAGACCTGAAAAGCAGGACAGAGAATCGGGGACAACTGAACTCCGTGCACACGCGCAATAGTGAAAGACCCGGTCAGAGCCCGGAAGCCGCGCCAGCTCTTCCGGCTCGTGTTTGATTGGGTAGCTCCCACCATAGCATCCGCTGATAGGATAAGGGTCCAGAGCCCACCCCTGGGCTTTGAGTGACAGGAGAGGCAGTCAGACAGGGTCTCTTTGAGTCAAGAAAAGCAGATTTCTTTCTTTTGAGACGGAGTCTCACTCTGTCGCCCGGGTTGCAGTGCAGTGTCACGCTCACGGCGACCCCAGCGTCAACATCCGTGGTTCAGGCGATCCTTCTGCCCCAGCCCACCAAGTACTGGGAATGAAGGCGCGCGCTACCACGCCTGGATAATTTTTTATTTTTTTGAGTTGGAGTCTCACTGTGTCGCTCAGACTGCAGTGCAGTGGCCGCTCCCGGCCATCGCAGCCTCGACCTGCTGGGCTCCGGCGAGCCTTCCGCCTCAGCCTTCTGAATAGCCGGAATTACAGGCATGCGCTACCACGCCCTGCTGATTTTTTTTATTTATTGTAGAGATGAGGTCTCGCTGCCCAGGTGGGTCTCAAACCCGCGAGCTCAGGCAATCCACTCACCTCAGCCTCCCAAAGGCACGGGATTACAGGCTGAGCAACCGAGCCTGGCTAAGTTTTTAATTTATTGTAGAGACAAGGTCTCGCTAAGTTTCCCAGGCTGGTATCAAAACACACAGGTTTAGACAATCCACTCGCCTTGGTCTCCCAACGAGCTGGGAATACAGGTTAAAACCACCGAGCCCAACCAAAAAGCATGCTTTTGCATGCAGCATTTTTGAAGCTGACAGTCCCTTTCAGCACCAGCACCTGCTCATGAATCGTGACATTCGCCTTGACAGTTTACAATAATATATTCATTACGAATAATATCATACAGCACATATAGGTATGTTATTCATAAATGGAAACAATATACTGGCAATTATCTTAACTTTCAGATTTTATAACTGAAAGGGTAAACTGAGGCAAAGTGGGCCGTGCCGCAGTAGTAAAGCAAGATTGCAGTACAAAAGAAAGTAAATGTTTTTTTGCTTGTTTTTTGTTTTTTAGTCGGAGTCTCACTCTTTGCCCAGGATGGAGGGCAATGTCACGTTCACGGCCACCGGAGTGTTGACCTGCTGGGTTCAGGCGATTCTGCCTCAGTCTTCCAAGTACCTGGAACTACAGGCACACACCACTATGCCTGGCAAATTTTTCTTGACTTATTGTAGTGATGAGATCTTGTTAAGTTGCCCAAGTTGGTCTCGAACCTATTGGCTCAGGCCATCCTCTCATCTCGACCTCCCAAAGTACTGGGATTATAGGCATGAGCCACACCATGCCTGGCCTGAAATTAAACTTTGTTATTCACCTTTCACAGATGGAAAGCTGGCCGGCACTCAAGAGAGTGTGGCATGGCAGGCTGGAAGTCAGGAATATTTAAGGCTTCCAAAGTAAGGCTTTGACTTATGGAAGGGGGTTAGACCTGAAGGAAGTCTGGTCCAAAAGGAACATCCAGAGCTGCGTTCTTTGGTTTCCACAGCAGTCTCATGAATCCAGTATCTTCACATTGCCAGACATCAACATCGCATGACCACAGGTGGTGGACCAGGGTTGTCATGATTGAGTGATACCTGGATGTCATCATGGGTGACTGACAATAATGTGTTGATATGAATGCCTGGAAGATGGGTTATTAGTAAGTCTGGACATGCTTAAGGGGTTTTGTGTAATCACTGGTATATATAACCAAAGCATTTTCTCTCTTTTAAATTATTTATCGTAGAGATGAAGTCTTGCCTAGTTGCTTGAACTCTTCTCTAATTTGACAGCTCAGGACATCCACTCATCTCAGGCAAGTCACTAATCTCTGCCTCCCAAAGTGCTGGGAATACAGGTTGAGCCACAGAATCCAGACAACCAAAATGTTTTCTTGATAATGATTATAGTGCAAAAGGACGTGTGGCCCGTGCAAGGTGTGCTACATTAAACTAGATATATCCTATGTTACTAGGGATCCCTTCTTTCAATACATTCCTTGTCTCTATGAGGAGGCAAATTGAGCTTTCACAAGGGAGGCAATCCTCTTAGGCGGCAATGTCCAAAGACAATGCTAGCCAGGCATGGCATTTAAAATGTAACCACATTTTTAAAAAGGAAGAGAAACAAGTGAAATTAATTGTAATAATTGACTTAGTTGAATATATTGAAAATTTTATCATCTTATTATGGAATCAAGAAAAAGTGTTAAAGTTTCTTTTGGAAACTATATCTTTGAAAATCCCCAAAAAAACTACCTGATTATCTCGATAGTCACATGAAGCATATTGATGCACGATAGAGATAAAGAGAAAAAAAATCTACATGAAAATTGGTCTATAATTTCAGCTTCTAGTATATCTCATTTTAGACCAGATTATTCCAAACCCTGTAGGCCCATGTAGCCCATGGGGGGGCGGGGGGGACATGCAGCTGGGAGGTCTCTGACTTCCCTGACCTCAGAGAGGTGAAGGGCCTGAACAATTCTTTTCTGGCAGAGGCAAATACCCCTTCCTACCGTAATTTCTTTTCAGACTCAAGGATGACAAAAAAGATGCCTGTCCATATGAGTCCCACTCCCATTATGAGAACTCACTCACCTTCCAGAAACTCGACAGTGAACCAAGTTTAGGAAAGTGAGACCTAAACTGGTCCATTTTCAAGATATCTCTGAGTGGATATCTCTGAGTGGAGAATTACTACCAGACAAACTTCCCTAATGGCTCGAAGATGTGACATGGTCCATGTATCTTAGCAAGCAGGAATTTGAGAGAGGGAAAAAACTACCCAGAAATCCTTTCCAGGATTGTCACCCCCCCACCAGCCTAGCTAACCAAGGAAGTCTGCCAAAACTAGATTCTGACCCAATGCCCCACAAACCCACCAAGAGGGAAGGGATATGACACCATATGGAACCCAGCACCTAACAAGGGAAATAAAAACAAACTAGGTGATGCTCAGTAAGATTGTGACCCCATGGTACTCAGCCAAAGAAGAAATGGGGCAGGGACTTGCATACTAGGGCATGGATTGCTTGCTCTAACCATTCCCAGTGTGCTTGCTTACCACACACCTATACTTGCAAGACTGCTATTAAAGTCTCAGTTCTAGCCGGGATCAGTGGCTCATCCTGTAATCCCATGCCTTGGGAAGCTGAGGTGAGTGGATTGCCTGAGCCCACGGGTTCAAGACCTGCGTGGGCAACTTGGTGAGCCCTCATCTCTACAATACATTAAAAAAAATTTAGCTGGGCCTGTTAGGGCACGCCTGTAGTTTCAGCTACTTGGAAAGCTGAGGCAGAAGGATCGCCGGAGCCCAGCAGGTCGAGGCTGCAGTGACCGGGAGTGGCCACTGCACTCCAGTCTGGGAGACAGAGTGAGATGCCAACTCAAAATAAATAAATAAATAAATAAATAAAGTCTCAGTTCTGGCTGAGCGCAGTGTCTCAGCCTGTAATATCAGCACTTTGGGAGGCCTAGGGAGTGAATTACTTGAGCCTGCGGGTTCCGAGACCAGCCCGGGCAACTTGGGGAGACCTAGTCTCTACAATAAATACAAAAGTAGATGGGCATGGTAGCCTGTAGTTCCACCTACTTGGAAGACTGAGACTGAAGGATCACCAGGACCCAGCAGGTGAATCCTCAGTGGCTGTTAAACATGACACTGCACTCCAGTCTGGTCGACAGAGTAAGACTCCAACTCAAAACAAAACAAACAAACAAAAAAACATGATCCAGTCTCCTGGACATGCAGTACAAGTTGCATGTGTTTCTGTGCTTGGAGCAGGTAATTGCTGATTGGCATAATCTATTAGCAGTTTCCTAGCCAGCTCCAAGTCTGGTAGGTAATTTCCCAGCAGAGGAGGCTTCGTTGGAATTCCTGGTTGAGGTAAAAGATGTCGCCAATACATGAGTTCAAAAGGACTCAAAACCAAAGATGATTTTGGGGTACTCCTGAATCGCAAAAGAGCAATAGGCAGCAATGAGGACCATCCTTGTTTTAGTTCCAAGGATATTTTAGTTAAATGTTTTAGGGTAGATAGAATGGGCCTTTTCTATTTTTCCTGAAGATTGCAGATGGTGAAGGAGGATGGCGCCAGTGAGACTCAACACCCTTTGAGGCCAAGAGATTAATTCGAGCAGCGGCTACAGAGAGAGGGAAGAAGGTCTGTAACCGCCTGGTATGGAAGGGGAGTGAGACAGAGAGGTCAAGAGAGAGGTCTGTATTTATCGGTTTGGGAGGGGGCGGCCCGTGCTCTATCTGAGCCTGGCAGTGCTGGCCAGTGCCATCTTGGGTCTTTATTGGAGGGAGCTATGAGGTAGTATTCCTATAGGGAGATAATATTTGTGCATAGGTTTAAGTTTCACGCATGCAGGAAGAGCAGGAGTTTAGGGCCTTTGTTGTCTTTGTTTGGTTCCCTATAGTGTTAGCGCCATCTCAGGAGACACCCTTCTGACTGTTTCCTGTGCCTTTCATTCCCACCTTTTCTGTTTATTTGGGAGAGGGGCGTCGTTATTCTTTCTGGCTGCTTCCTGCTGGATGTGGGCATTGTGAGGTCAGGTGGGGGAAGGGCACAGAACCAGCCAGAGCAGGACCCAGAGATAGGTGCTGAAGGTGAAGATTTCTGCAGGTGAAAGTTCTATAAAGGTCCCTTGTAGATGTAGAATGACGACTTGTTCTGGTCACTCCTCCAGTGGACACGAGGGCAGTAGTAACCAGCTGTCTTGGAGTAGACTGTGGAGGTAGATAAAGAACTTGGAAGAGACCATATCTAAAAGAAAAATTACGTGATGTTTAGGGACGAGGTGTTGACTCTTCTACAGGGACAGGCTGATAACTATTGAGTAATAGGAGGTTAAGGTTTTGATTTGAGAGTTCAATTAAGCGTTGTTGGATAAATTGAAAGATACATGAGCTATTAAACAAAAACACAAATTAAAATGACAGGGCCTAGGAGCGGGGCCAGCCAGGTGACAAAAGAGTGTTGTAGCCAGATGAAGGGAGAAGAGTCTAGCTGTTGGCAGCACTGTTTTAATTCATCACTTAGATGGTTGAGGACGTTTAGATTTTTTCTACTAGGCCAGTCTCGTTAATGTAATAACAGCATTGCTCTCTGAGAAAGAGGCAAGTGCCTCCCTTGTCGGCTGTTAGAATATCTAAGGCTTACCTATTTTGTAAGGTGACCTGGGCTAATGAGGTGATTTGGCATTGTAAGGAGGCTAGGGATGTTGCTGAGGCCTATAATGCAAGTTGTAGTTTATTTGATAAGTATTGGGAGGAGGTAATTCTGTATGATAGAGCCCCACTGCGTAGGTCTGAAGTTGCCAGAGCAGAGGCAAGAGAGACTCCTGCGATTACAGGAAGAAAGACTGCCCATTTCTGGCGGGGGTGGGGTGACACTATCAGTGTTGTAGGTTTGTTTATTGTGTATTTTTTTGCAAATTCCCCTTGTGTGTATAGGGTCAACTGACGTACCAGGGTGACAGGACACATGATGACTTAAAGGTTTTAGTAAGGGTGCCATTGCACCAGAAGAAGAAGCCAGGTGGGGCACAGGTAACGTTGACATGTGATGGTTGAGTTGAGGTTGTGAACAGGGGAATTCCTGATAGTGAAGGGAAATGAACAGTGGGATTTTGTGTGCAGGGGGTGGTAAGATTTCCTATGAATGGTACTGCTGTGAATGGGGGGTGACTGAGGGCTGCACATAGGAAGCAGTCAGAAAAGTTGCCTAGATGTGAGTAGTTGAGAAAGCGTGCTCCCTGTTGGACTACTGAGAGCCAGGAAAATGGGGTGGCTTTGGTTGTCTGTTTTATGGAGGTTTGTAACATTGTCTCTTGTTTTGTTATTACAGGGGCTAAGTTTGGGATACTTCGTTGAATTCGGACATAGGTGTGGTAAATTTTGATGGTTCCTACCGGGGTGGAGTCTTGGATTCTGTTGTAGACCTTGCCTACCACCCCCTTTCCCCACATGTTATCCCAGGGATGTTTGATGTTGAAGTAGAAGTGGTCTCCGCCTTGTGAAGCAAGAAGAAAAACATCTTTATCACCTTCAACCCTTTCTATCCTTATGGAGTGGATCATACAAGAGACTTTTGGGCACCCCCCATAAATTTTAGGGTTTCATTTACAGTAATCTTGGGTTTGGTCAAAAAGAAAGCAGAATTGAGGTAGTTTGAGCCATGTTAAAGTAATTGAGTGCATGGAAGAGAGAGACATGGGAATAGAAACTCGAGACTGGCAACCATATGACTGGCAGTCTGCTGTGGCCAGACATTGGGTGTGTGAGTGGCCTTTAGAAGTCCAGAACTCTTCTACAAAGAATCTCCAGCGAAATGGTGGGGTGGATGGTGTTGTTTCCCCACTGAGGTGGTTTAAAATTAATAAGGGAAGGAGGGTTAGACTGATGGACATAGTGTTGTAAGGAGTGGATCTTTATAAAAGACACAATAGGAATGAAGGTAGTTATAATGAGGAGGTATGTAATAGCCAACAAAGCTTTGGCTGTGGATGGTCAATTTGTAGGTGTTGACCAAGTAAGAAATACAGTGAGGAGGATGACAATTAAGCCAAGAAAGGAAAGAGGCTAAGGGCTACAAGTTTCCTGTACTGAATCCAGGATGTTTGTTTGGATTTCGATTTGGGTGGGTGGCAAGTCGGGACAAGCAAAGTCTGAGTGGCTGTTCTGGAACCATGGAGCAGGTGTACCTGTGGGTAGGTGGACAAGTATTATTATGGGTGGATTG
>NW_006985964.1:0-319 GCF_000164805.1 Carlito syrichta
ACCTCAGAGACAAGTGATGTGTTCATCCCAGAGACATGTGGTTGGTCCATCCCAGAGGCATGGGGCAGGGCCATTACAAAGACACACTGTGCGTCCACTGAGGAGACACATGGCAAATCCACCATGGAGGCACATGATGTGTCCACTGTGAAGGCATAAGGCAAGTCCACTGGAAAGGCATATGGTGGATCAATCACAGAGGCACACAGTAGGTCCATCATGAAGTCACTTGACTGTTTCATCCTAGAGACATACAGCGGAGCCACTGTGAAAGCACAAGGCAGGTCCACCACATAAGCATGCAGCAGGTTCACTATGA
>NW_006985965.1:0-880 GCF_000164805.1 Carlito syrichta
TGCCTGCGCCTGCGGGTTCGAGATCTGCCTGGGCAGCAAGACCTCATCTCTACAATAAATCAAAACATCAGCCGGGTGTGGTAGCACATGCATGTAATTCCGGCTACTTGGAAGACTGAGGTAGAAGGATCGCCAGAGCCCAGCAGGTCGAGGTTGCGGTGGCCGGGAGCGGCCACTCTGGGTGACAGAGTGAGACTCCAACTCAAAAATATATAAATAAATAAATAAATAAATAAGTAAATAAAATAAAAAGAACCCCAACAAGATATCTTGACAACATACAGAATGCATGTATAAGAAAGGAAACAAGAAAATGCAATTTCATCTTTAAAATTAAAAAAAAACCCGCAAAATTGCAAAGTGCTCTCAGCTTTTTTTTTATTTCTAATAGAAGACAATCTATTCTCAATGAACGTTTTGTAACCGGTGGAGAAACAAAATCATCTCATCATTTTGGCGATCTGAGAGTCCCATGGATACTTCTCAAATAACACTGATCCACATACAATGGTTTGTAATTAAGATAAGTAAACAAACCTCAGTACTCCAGGGTTACAATAATTCATGAATCTTGCAATCTTGCTTATTACCGTGTTATCAAAAGTTACGAAGTAGCCAGGAAGCATCTATTCTTTTTTTATTTTTTATTTTTTTTGAGTTGGAGTCTCACTCTGTTGCCCAGACTGGAGTGCAGTGGCCGCTCCCGGCCACCGCAGCCTCGACCTGCTGGGCTCCGGCGATCCTTCCACCTCAGCCTTCTAAGTAGCCGGAATGACAGGCATGCGCTACCACGCCCGGCTGATTTTTTGATTTATTGTAGAGATGAAGTCTTGCTGCCCAGGCGGGTCTCGAACCCCCGGGCTCAGGCAATCCACTCAGA
>NW_006985966.1:0-1177 GCF_000164805.1 Carlito syrichta
AGAGAAACTCTACAAATGTGAAGAATGTGGCAAAGTCTTTTGCTCTCATAAAGTATTTACAGAATATAAGACCATCCATACTGTAGCAAAACCCTACAAATGTGAAGAATGTGACATAGCCATTCACTCTCACAATGGATTTGCTGAACACATGATCATCCATACTGGAGAGAAACTCTACAAATGTGAAAAACATGTGGAAGTCTCACTCTGTCACCCAGACTGGAGTGCAGTGGCCGCTTCTGGCCACCACAGCCTCGACCTGCTGGGCTCTGGCGATCCTTCCGCCTCAGCCTTCCAAGTAGCCGGAATTACAGGCATGTGCCACCACGCCTGGCTGATTTTTTGATTTATTGTAGAGATGAGGTCTCGCTGCCCAGGCGGGTCTCGAACCCGCGGGCTCAGGCAATCCACTCACCTCAGCCTCCCAAAGCCGCGGGATTACAGGCTGAGCCACCGAGCCCGGCTTACTTTGTTTCTTTTAATGAACCAAATTGTTTATAAAGTATTAACATTTGTTGTCCATACAATAAATTGTTATGTTGCCATAAGTGTTAATCTATTCTATCTAACCCACGATTGTAAGTATATGATGACCATATACTATTGAGTAACTTATGGAAGGATTGTTACTAGTGATCTTTTTTATAGGTCATATTTTGTTTCTTGTTTTTCGGTCATAAGTCATTTTGATTATTGAAATAAAGATTACATAGGAGTATAAAAAAAAAAAAAAAAAGAAACTTAGATCTGTAAACAGAAAGGAAGAGCATTAGAGAAAGTATAATTGAATGTATAATAAAACATTTATTTTTCTTATTGTTAATTGATCTAAGAGATAAAAATTGGTTCAAATTAAGACTACCAACAGTTTGTATTAGCTTATGTAAAAGGAAAATGAATAAAAGCAATGACATAATAAATAGGGAGAAAGAATTAGGAATATTTTGCTATTAAAAGATTCTTCCACTACACATGAGGTGATATAGTGCTACTTGAAAGTGGTCTTTGGGGGGCAGCATGGTGGCTCACACCCATAACCCTAGCATTTTGGGAGGGCAAGGCAAGAGCCCAGGAGTTCAAGATTAGCCTAGGCAATATAGTGAGACCTAGTCTTTACTAAAATTAAAAAATTAGCTGAATGTGGTGGTGTGCATCGTTCCAGCTACTCGGGAGG
>NW_006985967.1:0-312 GCF_000164805.1 Carlito syrichta
CGGCCACTGCACTCCAGTCTGAGCGACAGAGTGAGACTCCAACTCAAAAAATAAAAAAAAATAAAAAAATAAAGATGCTATGCTACTGTAGTCTATACATTACTGTAATGTACATAAAAGAACAACCACTTGTAGACACACATGAAAATGTCTCCATGTGATTGGGCATGCAAATGCACATTTGCATCTTTGAAAGTCCACAACTTGAAGGGTTCATATGCAGGGGACTTGCTGTTCTCTATCATATAATCTAGATGTGTAGTTGGCTGTATCGTCCAAGTTTTTGTAAGTATGTGTAGGTACACTCTAAAA
>NW_006985968.1:0-2876 GCF_000164805.1 Carlito syrichta
CCAAGTATGTCTTTTAAGGAATATTAGTTCTTGGAAGTTCACCACAGAAATTTAGTAATAAAATTGTACAATGTGAAATGACTCCAAACCAGTCATCTTAAGGTATATATTAGAAAACTAACAAAGCTTACTGTTTACTCATTTATATTCTTTATGAATTATTGGGTCTTTTGTGTGCAATTATTAATAAATAAATTTTTGATATCAAGAATGATATTTCTTCTGAGAGTAAATCTTCAAGAGATTACTAAAGTTGAGCATATGAGACACTGATATTTCTCCATCTTTCTGCAATACATTTCCACAGTTTGGAGAAAATCTGAAAATTAAATTTGATACTCTAGCAAGTCTAAGAAGCTAGAAAAGGAAGCGTAGCATGATCCAAAACAGCACAGTATATTGTAAATTTTCTTATAACTGACTTTATGAACGTAGTAGATGATTTATATGAATGCAAAGTCTACAATTATTAAGTTGAAATCATGTCTTATAAAGTATTCCTTTCCTTTTAATACATTCTACCAGTACAGAGTAACTTAGAGTCACCTTTCAAAACAAGCAAGTTCCGGCCCAGATGTTCAGGGTCAAAAATAAATTAAGCAATGAGCCCAACACTCTTTTATACTTTTCTCTTTTTTTGTTCCTTTTGAACTTGATTTTCTCAGATGTCTCTTCTATAAGGCTACAAATATATTTGTTTCAGAGATGTATTAGCTTAGTTTAATTATATGGAGTATAAGATAAGGTAGAGAAGGCAAAGATTACTAGTCCCAAAGGAAAATAATTGAAGGATTATTCTGAAAGTCAATTACTTACATTCATGATACTATATTCATCTGAATACTCTAAGATTTGGTTCTGGTCTCTTATTTTCTCTCTCTCCACTCCAAAAATGAACTGATTTTTTTCCCTTCAAAATTGTTCCTTCTTTGTTTTCCATCTCACTCAATAGCCCTATCATCTGCATAGTTACTCAGTCCAAAAATCAAGATGCTATTCTTTACACCAGTTTTGGAGGGTGTGGGTCTCAGTCTTACACATACATTCTATTCACAAGTCTCTTTGATTCTCTCTCCAAACTATGTCTGGCCATCCATTTTCTGTTTCCTCTGCTATCCCTCTGGGACATACCACCCATCTATCACATAATCTATGGCAAGTTCCTCCAGTCTCCTTGTTTCCATTCTTATCTCTTCAAGTCCATTTTCCCTATAGCAACCAAGGAAATTATTTTTTTCTTATTTTTTAATAATCACACTCACCCACTGGAGTGGAAGTGAGAGAGGGATGCAAATAGGAGCAAGACATAGAAGATGTGAAAACAGAGGATACCCAAGGTGAAAATTCCAGACCTTGTGGGTTTGCTTGTAGGGTCTCTCCTGCTTTCTTGACCAGCCTTGCCTGGCTTTCCTAGAGAAGAAATGAATATATGTGCTGGAGGAAAAATTGGTCCTAATTTCTATCTTTGAAAATATAACTGCATTGCCTGTGAATTATGCGTGATTCTAGAAATGAAACTGATTTTATTTTTGATGGTCTTTTTTGTCTTCTACATTCTCTGTCTTTATTTTTTTTAAAGTGCACTGTCCATTTTGCCAATTTGTTCCTATAGAAACTACAGAAAATGTACAGCTTATTTAAGTGTATCTGAGAAGAGGCATAGGTTGTTGTGGGTAGTAAATGAGTTTACAATGCAAAGCACTTTAAGTGTCCAACACGTGGAAACAATGCTAAATCTTAGCTATTATTATGATAATTATGTTTTTTCACTATGATGGTAAAAATATCTCATAAAAAAAGAAAATCAATTACTTTTTAAGAGTTGTTTGTAAGATAACCATATGGTAACAGAAGAGTAGAGTAGTCCTATTACTCTTCTACAGTGTTTACTATTATGCAATTTTTTGAATTATATTATTTATATGTAATGCAAGTAAAGAATAACTAGAAATATGACAGACTACAAAATTATGTCTAACAACAAAAGGCAGCAAAAATTGATTAGACAAAAGAAATGTACAAAAATGCCCCCTTTTGAGCTATATTTATATATTTATAAATATATATTTGTTGTGAATCAGAATCAAGACCAATACAGAAGTATTAGCCAACAAGAACAACCCATCAAATGATAGCTAATAGAGCATTTCATCTGACAACTTCTTTTATTTTCAGACAGTTGATTACATTTAGACAGAAATTATTGATTATAAATCAAACATAAAAAGGAATTATATGAAATAAGATTATCCAGAAACAATAATATATTTTAAAAATATGTTCAGATTTTAGATCATAACAGTTTTTCAAAATTCATCCATGTAAAGATAAAAGATACAAAAAATGCTTTATGTAATTAATCACTTCAATAATGGATAGTATCACAGAGTTAGATGTACACTTGAAAATAATGTCTGTTTTCATGCTAAGTTTAAAGAACATTATTTTTCATTCCCAAACTTTTTATTAAAATATGAAGGGTAGTTCTAATTGGATCATGCCATATCTTTCTTCATTCTAAATCTTCTAGAAAACTTTCTGTCTTCCTACTCTGTATTTAGGTTTAGGGAACATATTAGTAACATTTTCTCAATGAGTATAGAGTTAGGTTTTTTTTTAATGTTTTTTTGTCTAGAATATAATCTAAGACATTCCCAGGGCCTCTGATTTAATTCTCAAGCTAAGCATTTAGTATATTTATTTGCACTGTATCCTGATGAGGCATATAACAGTATATAAGGTATATAAGTATATAAGAAAAGAGCATGTAACTCTTATTTTTGTAATAGATATCCCTGATTATATGAAAATATAGACATTTGGGGTTTATTCTTAAACAAATTTGTGAATCACCTCAAGCATTTTTTTTCAGAGAG
>NW_006985969.1:0-723 GCF_000164805.1 Carlito syrichta
GACTCCCTGTTTGGATGGTTGTGGAGACGGGGTCTTCATGCGTGGCACAGGTGGGTCTTGGGCTCCTGGGCTCCAGCCATCCTATTACCTTGGCATCCCAGAGCAATGGGATTTCAGTCATGGGCCACCACGCCAGTACTTGGGTGAGTGCAGGCCTTGGTGGGAGGATTGCCTCCAGCCCAGATTTCAAGACCACGCAGGAACACCATCATGTTGACCAAATTGAAAATTTGTGTTCGCAGCAGTTTGGGAGGTGCAGGTCAAGAAGATGGACCAAGTTGGGTGGTTTGGAGCAACCTGGGAAAGCTAGCGAGGAAAGGAAAGAAAGAAAGAAAGAAAGAAAGAAAGAAAGAAAGAAAGAAAGAAAGAAAGAAAGAAAGAAAGAAAGAAAAGAAAAGAAAAGAAAAGAAAAGAAAAGAAAAGAAAAGAAAAGAAAAGAAAAGAAAAGAGGGAAATCCATTCTCCTGCAAACTTTCTGTCCTCAGTAATTCTCCCCGTCAGCCCCACATGTGAGGGTGACCCAAACTCGGCAACTCCAGCCCCAACCCCCACCAATGACTGCCCTCACTTTGGTGTGGGATTTCCCAAGGCCCCCTGCTTGGGTTCCTACCAGCTCTCCTCTCTGAGGTGAGAAATGTGCCCGAGGCAGGATAACCCTCTGACTTGGCAATGAGGAACTTCTGCCAAGAAAGGCCAGGGACACATCCCTCACCCAGGAACATT
>NW_006985970.1:0-679 GCF_000164805.1 Carlito syrichta
CAGTATATCAAAAGACAGATACTCAGAAGTTTCCTAGGGACGTGGATTCATGATTCCTGTTTATCATTAAAAGCACGTATAAACATTTGGAAAGTGCAAAACCCTTGTACCTTCTCAAAATAAAAAGAGACACAGAAGGGGAAGGATTACAAGATTTACCTTAGGACCAGAGTTACATCCAAATTAGACAAAAAGATTCTTTTTGTCCTGGAATCTGGCCTTAGGTGTTTCGAGGAACCTTACGGACTTGGAGTGCCCAATACCCATTTACAACTTTTAAGAGGACCAGATGGTTGCTGGAGTTCTAAAATGACCGATTCATAATATCCGCATTCTAAATTTCTCTGAAACAGTTGGGAGCCCAAAGCTCAGTGTCTTGTTTGTCCAATAGCAGACACCCTGGAAATTTTTTGGATTGACGATGCATGCAACAATGATTCTTTATTTGTAATTAGTTGGGGGTCGTGTAGTGTCCTGTATGTGAGGACTCTCTTTCTCTACATTCTTGTTTCGAAACCCTTACTTTTGTTTATCCCTTATTAGGATGCCATGTAGATTTTTTGATGGAGGAACCGTGGAAAATTTCTTATTTTTTCTTAGCAAGAGGCCATGTAGTTTCCTGTATATGAGGATTGCTATTACACACATTAAGGCCTCGAATCCCTGATTCTTCTTTAGC
>NW_006985971.1:0-7603 GCF_000164805.1 Carlito syrichta
ACAACAAATAAACAGGAACAGCAACAACTCTGTAAAAACCTTTAGACAGGGATCAACTCTTACATTTCAATAATTAGCCTGAATGTGAATGTACTAAATGCACCAATGAAAAGACAAAGAATGGCAAAATGGATAGAATATCACAAGGCAACAATATATTGCTTTCAAGAGACTCACCTTACTGGAAAGAACACTCACAGACTCAAGAGGATGGGAAAACCATTTTTAGGCGAATGAAACACAAAAGTAGGGAGAAGTTGCGATTTTAATCATAGAAAAAATACCGTTTAAGCTATCAAATATTTAAAAAGATACAGAAGGCCACTACATAATGAAAAAAGTTCAATCGATCAACAAGAAATATCCATCCTAAACATATATGCACCCAACATAGGACAGCCAACTTTCATAAAGCAGCTTCTAGGTAAACTCAAAAAAGACATTGACTCTATCACTATCATAGCTGCGGACTTTAATACAGCACTCACAACCTTAGACAGATCATCAGGACAAAAAATGGGCACCAAGATCCGGAACTTCAATGTGACTCTTGACTAAATGGACTTAGATGATACCTACAGAACACTCCACCCAACGACCGCAGATATACATTCTACTCATCACCACATGGAACGTTCTAAGATCCACCACACAGCTGGGCTCGGTGGCTAAGCCTGTAATCCTGCAACTTTGGGAGGCTGAGGTGAGTGGATTGCCTGAGCCCGTGGGTTCGAAACCCGCCTGGGCAGGAAGACCTCATCTATACAATAAATAAAAAAATCAGCTGGGCATGGCAGTGCATGCCTGTAATTTAGGCTACTCAGAAAGCTGAGGCAGAAGGGTCACCGGAGCCCAGCAGGTCAAGTCTGCGGTGGCTGGGAGTGGCCACTGCACTACAGTCTGGGAGACAGAGTGAAACTCCAACTCAATAAAAGATCCACCACAACTGGCCATGAATCAGGCATAAACAAATTTCAAAAGACTGAAATTTTGACATGTACCTCCTTGGACCACAGTGGAATAAAAATATACATCGACACCAACAAGTTTCCCCCCAAACCCACAAAGACGTGGACACTAACCAGCATGATGCTAAACAACTCCTGGGTCAATGATGAAATCAAACAGAGAATAAAAGATACCTGAAAACAAATCAAAATGAAGTAACTTCTTATCAAAATCTCTGGGATGCCATAAAAGCTGTAGGAAGAGGAGAATTTATATCTCTACGAATGCACATGAAGAAAATGGAAGGATCACAAATTAACAGCCTAACAAGAAAAACTAAGAAAGCTGGAAATGCAAGACCACCAAAACCCTAACATCAGCAGGAGAATCCAGATCCCCAAAATAAAAACCCAAATCTGGGACAGAGAAGAGAAAAAGATAATACAAAAAAGTTAATTAAAAAAAGACTGGTTCTTTGAAGGATAAACAAAATCGATGTTCCCCTAGCCAGACTGACCAAGAAAAAGAAAGAAAAATCCCAAACAAACACAATCAGAAACACAAAAGATGAAGTCACATCTGAACCTGAAGAAATTCAAAAGATCATTAGAGACCATTATGTACACTTGTATGGAAACAAACATGAAAACCTTAAGAAAATGAAGAACTTTCTGACATCACACATCGTGCCTAAGTTGAAACAAGAAGAAATTGAGTCCTAAATAGACCAATAACAATCAAGGAAACTGACTATGTAATAACACAACTACCTACAAAAAAAAAAAGCCCTAGACCTCATGGCTTTCCAGAGAATTGTGTAAGACATTTAAGGAGGAACTGATACCAATCCTACTCAAAGTATTCCAGGTGATTGAGAAAGTTGGAACTCTCCCCAAATTATTTCATGAAGCTAACATCACATTGACACCCAAACCAGGTAAAGACTCAACAAAGAAATAGAACTACAGGCCAATATATTTGATGAAAATAGATGCTAAAATTCTCAACAAGAGCCTAGCAAACAGGATTCAACAACACATCTCAAAAATCATCCATCATGACGAAGTAGGCTTCTTCCCTGGGACACAAGGCTGAATCAACATTCATAAAATCATAAATATAGTTAAATAAATCAACAAATGTCAAAACAAAAACCATATGATTATATCTTTAGATGAAGAAAAAGTTTTTGATAAAATACAGCACCTTTCTTGATTAAAAAAAACCCTCAAACATCTAGGCATACGTGGAACATACCTCAAATTGTAAAGCCATCTATAAGAAACCCACAGCCAGCATAATTCTAAACAGAGAAAAATTGGAACGATTTCCCTTGAAAACTGGAAAAAGAGAAGGATGCCCACTCTCACTCCTCCTGTTCAATATAGTATTGGAAGTCTTGGCTAGAGAAATCGGAAAAGAACAGGCCATCAGGGGTATCCAAAGAGAGACAGAGGAAGTCAAGTTATATCTCTTTGTAGACGACATGATTGTGTAACTTGAAAACCCAAGAGAATCTGTCAAAAATCTCCTTGTACTGATAAAGGACTTTGGCAAAGTCTCAGGGTATAAAATAAATGTGCAAAAGATAATCACATTTCTTTACACCAATAATAAACAAAAAGAAACCCACATAAAAAGCATAATCCCTTTCACAATAGCCAGAAAAAAAAACCAAAATACCTTGGCGTCTTCCTAACTAGAGACGTGAAAGACCTTTACAATGAAAACTTCAAAACTCAACGAAATCAAAGATGACACAAACAAGTGGAAAAATAGCTCATGCTCAAGGATTGGAAGAATCAACATTGTGAAGATGTCCATATTATCTAAGGCAATTTACAGATTTAATGCAATATTAATCAAATTACCAGCAGCATTCCTGTCAGATCTAAAAAATCCAATACAGGAATTCATATGGAAACCCAAACGACCAGGAATAGCCAGAACAATCCTCAGTTAAAAAAAAAAAAGGGGGGGTATCACATTATCAGACTTTCAACTTTACTATAAAGCTACAATAATAAAATTCAGCTTGGTATTGATACAGGAACAGTAATATAAACCAATGGAATAGAATTGAGATTCCAGAAGCCAAACCTCAATTTCTAAACCAACTCATATTCAACAAAGCCTGGGGAGAGGACAATCGACTCAGTAAATGGTGCTGGGAAAACTGGCTTATCATGTGCAGAGGATTGAAATAAGACCCTTATCTATCCCCATACACAAAAATTAACTCTAATTGGATCAGAAACCTTAATGTAAAACCTAAAACCATAAGAACTTTAGAAAATGCAGGGCACACCCTCATGGAAGTTGGAACTGGCATCCAATTCCTGAGCAAAAACCGAAACTCACAGGTCATAGAGATAAGACGGACAAGCGGGACCTTATTAAACTGACAAGCTTCCGCCAAGCCAAAGAAACCATCAAGAGAGCAGGGAGATAGCCAGCAGACTGGGAAAAAGTATTTGCCAACTCCATGTCTTACAAAGACCTATCATCTAGGATCTACAAGGAACATAAAGGTGCTGAAAAGAAAAAAACAAACAAACAACCCCATTACAAAGTTTGCAAAAGACATTAACAGACACTTCTCAAAAGAAGACATATGAGCGGCCAGCAGATATATAAAGAAATGTTCAACCTCACTTGTCATCAAGGAAATACAAATTAAAACTACAATGAGATAGTACCTAACTCCATTCAGAATGTCCATTATCAATAACTCAAAAAATAACAGATGCTAGAGAGGATGTGGTGAAAAGGGAATACTTCTACACTGTTGGTGGGAGTGTAAACTAGTGCAACCTCTGTGGAAATCAGTGTGGCGATTCCAAAAAGCTCTAAAAATTGACCTTCCATATGACCCTGCAATCCCCCTACCTGGAATATACCCTGAATAACTCAAATCACTCGATAAAAAAGATACCTGCACACGTATGTTTATCACAGCATTGTTCACAATAGCAACATCATGGAAGCAACCATGATGTTCATCAAATGAGGACTGGATTTAAAAAAATGTGTTACATATACACAATGGAATATGATGCAGTCATAAAAAAGAACAAAATCATGAGTTTCACAGCAAACTGGATAGAATTAGAGTTTATAATACTGAGCGATCTCTCAGAGAATCAAAAATCTGTGTATCACATGCTCTCGCTTATAAGTGGACCTAGAAAAAATATCATAATATTATAAAAAAGAATTGACAGTGGGGGGAAATAATGGGGGACAGGGAGTAGAAGGGAGGCGGTATTAACAGTAGTCAATATCTGTCTGGGAATGTTGGGCACACGTCATCAAGAGTACCTGCACAATGCATATTTGTATACCTAACTCAACTCTACCCCACAATTTTAAAATAAAAAATATATATTAAAAAATAAAAAATATATAATCTGTGCCACAGTGACAGGCGCTCCTCTATGATGGCTGCCCAAGTGAGTGACCCTCCAATCTGATGACTTCCCCAGTGTCTGGCCCCTTTCTGTAATTGATGCACAAATTACTGCTCCTCATCCATAATGGATGTCTTAGTGACAAACCCTCCTATTGACTGTTGCCTCAGGGTGTGACTTGCACCTGTGATGAGTGTCCCGATGACTTGATCTCCTCAGTGATGGAGGCCCCAGTGACTTGGATTACTCCATAATTGGTGCCCCAGTGACAAGACCTCATCTGTGATGGGTGATATCATGACTGTGCCTCCTATATAATGAGTGGTCTAGTGACTACCCCTCCTTTGTGAAAAATGTACCAGAGACAGATCTTTCATCTATGATAGGTACCACATTGATTTCACCTCCTCTGTGATAGCTGCCCCAGTTACTGTCCCTCTAATATGATTAAAGTCACTGTTACTTAGTCTCTTCTAATGAATGCCATGGTAACTGGCCCTCCTCTCTGAGGGGTAATTCAGTGACAGGCCCTCTTATATGATGTGTACCTCAGTAACTGGTTCTCCTTTTGATGGATTTCCCAGTGACTGACTCTCCTCAGTGATCAGGGACCATGTGCCTGTTTCTCCTGTTTTGTTTGTAACATTGACTATCTCTCTCTCTGGGGGATACACCGGGGAGTCACCTTCTGTGGTGGGTGTCCCTGTGTCTAGCTTCATTTGTAATGTATTTCTCAGTGCCTGGCACTCCTCTGTGATGAATGTTCCCATTACTAGTCCTCTCTGTAATGGATGCCCAAGCGACTAGTCTTTCCATGGAATGAATTTCTCAGTGACTGTACCTTCTTTTTGATTTGTGCTTCAGTAACTGACCCTCATCTGTGAGGAGAGACACAGTGACATTTCATCTTTTTGTGAAGGATGTCCTAGGGACAAACCATCCTCTGTGTTGCATGCTTTTGTGACTTCACCTCCTCTGTAACGTGTGTCACATTGATTGCTCCTGTTCTTTGATGGGTGCCCTAGTGATTGGTCCTCCTGTGTGGCAGATGTCCGGGTTACTGAACCTCATAAAGAATTGCTGTTCTAGTGAAAATCTCTCCTCTGTAGTTGGTGCCCCAATGACAAGTCCCTGTAACTGGCTGTCATCTCTGATGGGGTCCTCAGTGAGTAGACTTCTGTAAAGGGTGTCCAAGTGACTGGTCTTTCTCTATAATACGTGCCCCAGTGACTGGACCTTCTCTGTGATGGATGCTGCAGTGACTTGCCCTACTCTATGGTGAGGTACTAGTTGATTGGCTCACCTATGTGTCCCTCATCCATAATGAATGCCTTATTTACTAGCACTCCTCTGTTATTGGTGACCCAGTGTCTAGTTCTACTTTATGATGTGTGTTCCAGTGATACTTTCTCCTTTAACAAAGTCTGAAGAAAGAAAAACTGAAAACATTAGAGATATTAGAGTTAGGTTGTAGAATGCCATATGAAAGGCCAGCCATATTAGAGAATGGGGAACAAAAATGTATTAGTTTTATAAAACCATCACCTGCTATTTTACTATTCTTTATTGAGCTAACCTGACATTTAAAGTCTACACTGTCAGAATCTGCAGAAAGCTTTTCCCTGTCTTCTAATCTCAGTGATGTTATCTTTGACTAGCAATAAACTTTTTTGAAAGATGAAGGCAGAAAATGTTGAGGTCCACGATCCCTTTAAGCTACAGTGTCCAAGTACAGTTGCTGTGAATGAGCTTTTTTACCACTTGAGCAGGGAGAATGGAAAGATTTAGTCAAGTAAATTTATAAGCTATAATTATCTCCTACATTTAGGAAAACAGGAGTTATATCAGAATGCTTGGCACAATAAAGTTTGAGATGTGTTACCCTTCCTTAGAGAGACTGAGTCAAGGAAAGCAGGGTTATAGTTACTCTGAAAGTTACTTAATTATCCAGAGATTAAAAACCTATTGGGCTACTTCGAGTAGCTGAAACATTTTCATTCCTGCAAAATCCTTAAGCTTTTACAACTTTTTTTTCAGATGTCCAGAACTGCTTGAGCCACAAATGCCAAATTGATATCTCAAGTATTCTCAGGACCTGAGGGATTGAACAGGGCATAGTTACCAAAAGCCTCCTGTACGCTTTCAAGAAATGCTGCTGCAGATTCTTAAGGGCCCTGGAGAATCTTGGTACCTTTAGAAAACTTTATAGGTTTCCAGTCCACTCTCCTCAAACCAGCTAATAGAGTTCTGTGATCAGTATTTAATGCACTGGGCGACAGAAGTGTTAGGATCCCAATCTGGGTGAGAAGAGGGAAAAACCTTATCTATCATTTCCTGAATTTCTTCCTGAATACCCGCAGTTGGGGTTAGAAAAGTTTTGTTAAACGCAGCTCTGATGCATTCTTGCTTCTCAGAGGTAAAAATGATTAAAAGGAGCTGCTGGCAATCATCCCAAGTGGTACAATGAGTGCTCATGACTGATTCCATTAGAGAAACCTTGCTTTTTTGTAACAAAGATAGTGGGGATGGACTAACTGAATTTTGGTTTTTTCTTCCACCCTCCCCCATTGTTTAAAGGAGAAAATTGTTTTGGATAAGGCTTTATGATTTCAACGAGAATGGCCATAACTAAAAGGCTGGCACATATATTAAATGAAGAAATTAATTTGGGTTTCAGTGACCTAATATTTACCTCGGGGGTTGTTAGGGTAATGGTGAGCCAGAGACAGGCAGTTTAGCAGGTTTCCAGGCCTCCATACGTGGCCACCATGTGTGAGCCAAGTGTTCACTCCTCTCCTCAGAAGCAAGTGGCACCTGACTTGCAATGGCTTTCTGGCCTGCACCATGTACAAGGTCCAGGAGGTTAAGGCTTTTGGGGACAACACAGACCGTACCCATAAGCAATGGACAACATCCCCTTAGCAGGTTTATTTTTACAACACTTTTACAAACACTTGCATGTTTGATTGAAAAAACAAATTACAGCTGAGCTCGGTGGCTCAGCCTGTAATCCTGCACCTTTGGGAGGCTGAGGTGAGTGGATTGCCTGAACCTGTGGGTTCGAGACACACCTGGGAAACTTGGCGAGACCTCATCTCTACAAGAAATCAAAAAATTAGCCAGGTGTGGTAGCGCATGCCTGTAGTTCCAGCTACTCGGAAGATTGAGGTGGAAGGATTGCCGCAGCCCAGCAGATCGAGGCTGCAGTGGCTGAGAGCGGCCACTGCACTCCAGTCTGGGTGACA
>NW_006985972.1:0-775 GCF_000164805.1 Carlito syrichta
TAGCTTCCTAGCTTGCCAGCGACTTAAATAGCTAAAATAACTAGGTAGACAGATGGCTAGTCATCTGACTTAACTAACTTTTTAACTAGCTAAACCAGCTGGATAGCCAACTGACTTAATGTGCTGACTTAACTAGCTAGCCTGTCAGATGCTAGGAGACATAACTAGCTGACTTAACTTGCTAGCCAGCTGGATACCAGCTGACTTAACTAGCTGACTTAACCAGCTTGTCAGCTGGTTAGCCAGTTGACTAAACTAGCTGGCTACCTATCTAGCCAGCTGGCTATCCAGTTGACTAACCTAGCTGACTTAAGCTGGCAAGTTGATTAGTGACCTCACATGACTTGCTAGCTATCAATGTAGCCAGCAGGCTAGCCTGCTGATTTAACTAGCTGACTTGAACAACTATCCCACTGGCTAGCAAGCTGATTTCTCTAGCTAGCTACCTACCTAACCAACTTGTTAGCTGACTAAACTAGCTGATTTAACCAGCTAGCCAGTTGGTTAGCCAGCTGGGTTAACTCGCTGACATCACTAGGTAGTCAGGTAGCTATCTAGCTGACTTAACTGGCTAGCTACCTACCTAGCCAGTTGGCTAGCAAGCTATCTTAACTAGCTGAATTAACCAGCTATCCAGTTGGCTGGTCAACTGACTTAACTAGCTCACTACCTAGCTAGTCAGCTGGCTAGCTGTTTTACCTAGTTAGCTACCTAACTAGCTCTCATATAGCTAGATGACATAACTAGCTGACTAAACTAGCTAAATAGCTGACAT
>NW_006985973.1:0-8457 GCF_000164805.1 Carlito syrichta
TGACTTAACTCTTTAGCTAACTAGCTAGCTGACTCATCCAGCTGACATAAGACATTAGATAACTAGCTAGCTAGCCTACTCAACCAGCTGACAACCCGTTTGCTAACTAGCGGGTTACCTGATTCAATCATCTGACTTAACCTGTTAGCTAATTAGCTAGCTAGCTGTCTTAACCAGCTGACTATAGTAGAAAGCTGACTTAACTAGCTGACTGAGCTAGCCTGACTTAACTGGCTGACATAACTAGCTAGCTAGCTGAATTAAGTAACTGAATTAAATAATTAACTGAGTCAACAATTTGACTGACGAGTTGGCCCACTAGTTCCCTCGGTTAACTACTTGGCTGGCTGTTTTGCTCACCTAACTAGTCATCTGACTATTTGGCCGACTAGTTAGCTGGCCTAACTAGTCTGTCAACTAGTTAGCTGAGGTATCTTGTGAGTTGACAATTTGGCCGACTAGTCTGCTGATAGGTTAGCTGACTTAACTAGTTGGAAGGTTAGTCGGCCGTCTGGTTAGCTGACTTAATTAGTTGGCTGGCAAATGAGCCGACAGTTGAGCTGACTGAAATAGTCGGCCAGCAAGTGAGCTGACTGCTCAGCTGACTAAACTAATCGGCTGGTGAGTGAGCCGACAGTTGAGCTGACTGAAATAGTGGGCCAGCAAGTGAGCTGACTGCTCAGCTGACTAAAGTAGTCAGCTGGTGAGTGAGCGTACTGGTCAACTGACTTTACTAGTCTACCGGTGTGTGACTCAACATTGTCAGCTGACTTAGCTAGTCATCCCTCGAGTGAGCTGACTGGTCAGCTGACATTATTTGGCTGGTGAGTAAGCCAACTGGTCAGAAGATTTAACAAGTCGACTGACGATTGAGCCGACCATTGAGTCATCTTAATTAGTTGGCCAGCAAGTGATCCGAGAGGTCAGCTGTCTTTCCTCAATGGCTGGCAAGAGAACCGGTCTCTGAGCTGACTTAAGAAGTTGGCTAGTGTTCAAGCCGACTAGTTAGCTGACCAGTTGGCCTGTGAGCAAGTCAACAAGTTAATTGATATGTTGCCTGGTGAGCAAGCCAACTAGTTTGCTGACTGGTTGGCAGGCAAGTGAGCTGACTATTTAGCTGATCTTATGGAAAGTGAGTGAGCTTACTAGTTAGCTGACCAGATAGCTTAGTTGCTATCTGACTAGTTAACTAAGTAGCTGATTTCCTAGCTGACTTAACTAGCTACCTGACTAACTAGCTGGCTAACTAGCTGACATAACTAGCTAGCAACCAAGCTATCAAGCTGTCTAGCTAGGTGACATAACTAGTTAGCTAACTGGCTAGTTAACTGGCTAGCTGACAAATATCTAGATGACTGGCTAGCTGACTACCAACTGACTTAACTACCTAGCTGACTAGCAATCTGACTAGCTACCTGACTTAACTAGCTAGCTGAATATTTAACTGACTTGCTACCTGACTTAACTAGATAGCTGGCTAGTTAGTAGGCTGGCTAGCTGGTACATGGTTGGCTAGATGGCTAGCCAACTGGCTTAAGTAGCTAGTTATATGGCTGGCTACCTGGTTAGGCAGCTGGCTAGTAGCTAGCGGTCTGGCCAGCTGGCTAGTCAACCACTTTAAAAAGCCAGCCGGCTAGCTGGACAGTTGGATAGCTAGCCGTCTTAACTAGCCAGCCACCCTGCTGGTCAACTGGCCAGTCAGCCAGCTTAACTAGCTGGTCACATAACTGAGCAGACTGCTAAACTGCTGGCATAAATTGCCAGTCACCTAGCAAGTCAGCAGGCCACCAGCTGACTTAACTAGCTGACATAAGTAGATAACCATCCAGCCAGGCAGCTGACTTAACAAGCTAGCCACCTAGCTAGCCAGCCGACTACCCAACTCACTTAACTCATTGACTTAACTAGCTAGCCAGCCGGTTAGTCAGCTGACTTAATTATCTAGCTACCTACCTAGCTATGTGGCTAACCCCCTGATTTAACCATCTTGCCAGCTGACTAGCCAGCTGAATTAACTAGCTATCTACCTAGCTAGGCAGTTGACAGGCAACTTGAATTAACTAGCTGACTTAATAAGTTATTCAGCTGGCTAGCCAGCTGACAAAATTAGCTGATTTAACTAGTTAGTCAGTGGGCTAGACAGCTGATTAACTAGCTGACATCACTACCTAGCGAGGTGGCTAGTCAACTGAACTAACCAGCTAGCTACTTATGTAAACCACTGGCTTGCCAGCTGATTTAACTACCTAGCTACCTAGTTAGCCTGCTGGCTAGTGAGCTTACATAACTAGGTGACTTAACTAGCTAGCCAGCTGTGTAGCCAGCTGACTTAAATAGGTGACTTAACTGGCTAGCCAGCTGGCTAGTCAGCTGACTTCACTAGCTACTTTCCCAGATATACAGCTGGCTAGCCAGCTGACTTAACTAGCTGACACTTAACTCGCTAGCCAGCTCACTTAACTAACTGTCATAACTTGCTAGCTACCTAAATAGACAGCTGACTTTACTAGCTGAAATAACTAACTAGCTACCTAGCTAGCTACCTAGCTAGCTATCCGACTTAACTAGCTGACTTAACTAGCTAGCTAGTTGATATAACCAACTGACTTCACTAGCTAGCTACCTAGCTAGCCAGCTGACTTAACAAGCTGAAATAACAAGCTAGCCAGCTGTGTAGCCATTTGACTTAACTAGCCTCTTAACTAGCTAGTGAGATGGCTAGCCAACTGATTTAATGAGGTTAATTCACTAACTAGCAAGCTAGTTAGCCAGTCAAATTAACTAGTTGATTAACGAGCTAGGAAGCTGGCCAACCAGATGAGTAAACTAGTTGACTTAGCTAGTTATGCAGCGGACTAGCCAGCTGACTTTACTAGTTATCTACCACTCTAGCCATCTGGATAGCCAGCAGAATTAACTAGCAGATTTAATTAGCTAGACAGCTGGCTATCCAACTGACTTAAATATTCACTACTTAGCTACCCAACTGGCTAGCCAGCAGACTTAACTAGCTGTCTTAACTAGCGGTCCTGCTGTCTAGCCAGTTGAATTATCTAGCTTGCTACATAGCTTTCCAGCTGGAAACTCAGCTGAATTAACTAGGTGAATTATCTAGCTAGCCAGCTGTCTAGTCAGCTGACTTAACTAGCAAGCTACCTGGCTAACAAGCTGACTAGCCAGCTGACTTAACTAGCTGTCATAACTAGCTAGCCAGGTGGCTAACCAGCTGTCTTAATTGCCTAGCTAACTAGCTAGCCAGCAGGCTAGCCAGCTGACTTAACTAGATGAGGTAAACAAGTAGCCAGCTGGCTAGCCAGCAGACTTAACTAGCTGACATAACTAGATGTCTGATGTCTAACCAGCTGACTTAACTACTACCTGCATACATAGCCCACTGGCTTGCAGCTGACGTAACTACATAACTATTTAACTATCCTGCTAGCAAGCGAGCTGACTTAACTAGGATACATAACTAGGTAACCAGCTGTTTGGCTAGGTCACTTAACTAGCTAGTTATCCTGCTAGGCAGAGGGTTATCCAGCTGACTTACCTTATTGATTTAACAAGCTGGTCAGCTTACTTATTTAGCTGACACAGCAAGCCTGCTACCTACCTAGTCAGCTGACTTAACTAGCTGATTTTACTACCCAGCTCCCTAGCTAGCTATCATATAGCTAGCTGACTTAACATACTGACTTAACTAGCTAGTTAGCTGACATATCTAGCTGACTTAACAAGCTTGTGACCTAGCTAGCCAGCTGACTAAAGTAGCTGAAATAACTAGTGAGCCAGCTGGCTACCCATCAGAAGTATCTAGCTTTATAATAGCCAGTCAGCTGGCTAGTCAACTGACTTAACGTGCTGACTTAACTATCTAGCCAGCTGGTTAGCCAGCTGACTAAGCTAGCTGACTTAACTAGCTTGCCAGATGGCTATCAAACTGACTTAATTGCCTAGCTACCTAGCTGGACAGCAGGCTAGCCAGCTGACTTAACTAGCTAACTTAACGAAGCAGCCAGCTGTCTAGCCTGCATATTTACTAGCTAGCTACCTAGCTAGGCAGCTGGATAGCCAGCTGACTTAACTATGTGACATAAGATAACCTGATGGCTAGCCAGCTCACTTAACTAGCTACCTACCTACATAGCCCGCTGGATCACAGCTGAGTTAGCTACCTAACTCCCTAGCTAACCTATTGGCCAGTTAGCTGACAACTGTGTGACTTAACTAGCTACTCAGCTTGCTAGCCAACTGATTTAACTAGCTAGCTACCCTACTTTGCAGCAGGCTAGACAGCTGAATGAACTAACTGACTTAACTAGCTAGTTACCTAACTAGCCTATTTACTTAATTAGCTGATTTAACTAGTTAGCTACCTAGCTAGCCAGCTGGCTGGGCAGCTGACTTAACTAGCTGACATATCCTGGTAGCCAGCTGGCTGGCCAGCTTTCTTAACTAGCTGACTTAAGTATCTAGAGAGCTGGCTGTCCAGCTGAATTAACTAGCTGACTTAACCATCTAGCCAGCTGGCTAGCCAGCTGAATTAACTAGCTTGCTACTTAGCTAGCCAGCTGGCTAGCCAGCTGAATTTACTAGATGACTTAACCTGCCAGCCAACTGCCTAGTCAACTGACTCAACTAGCTGACTTAACTAGTTAGCCAACTGTATATCCAGCTGACTTGACTAGCTCTCTACCTAGCTAGCTAACTGGATAGCCAGCTGACTTAACTAGCTGACTTAATTAGATAGCCAACTGAAAAGAAAACTGACTTAACTAGCTCGCTACTTCACTAACCAAAGCTTAGCCAGCTGACTTGCTGACATAAATAGCTGGCCTGTTTGCTACTCAGCTGAATTGATTTCCTTGCTATATAGCTAGCCAGCTGGCTAGCCAGCTGACTAAACTAGGTGACATAACTAGCTAGCCAGCTGTCTAGCCAGCTCACTTAATTAGCAAGCTAGCTAGGTAGCCTGCTGGATAGCCAACTGACATAGCTAGGTGATTTAACTAGCTAGCCATCAGGTCAGACAGCTGGCTTAACTATCTAGCTATGTAGCTAGCCAGCTGGCTAGTCAGATTACTTAACTAGCTGAGTTAACTAGCTATCTACCTAGCTGGCCAGCTGACTTAAATAGTTAGCTAACTATCTAGCTACCTAGCTAGCCAGCTGACTTAAATAGTTATCTAACCAGCTAGCTACATAGCTAACAAGCTGACTTAAATACTTAGAGGCCTAGCTAGCTTGCTGACTTAACCAGCTAGCAAACTATTAAGCTTACTTGTTATTTAACGTGCTAGTCAGCTGACTTAATCATCTGACTTAACTTGTTAGCTAAAGAGATAGCTAGCTGACACAACCAGTTGACTTAACTCATTAGATAACTCGCTAGCTAGTCTACTCAACCAGCTGACACAACCCGTTTGCTAACTAGCTAGCTAGCTGACCCAACCAACTGGCTTAACCTGCTAGTTAACTATCTAACTACCTGACTCAACCTGCTGACTTAACCCATTAGCTAACTAGCTAACTGTCTTAACCACCTAACAAAATTAGAAAGTTGACTTAACTAGCTGACTTTGCTATCTGATCTATTTAGCTAGCTGACTTAACTGTCTGACAACTAGTTAGCTCACTGACAACTACCAGAATTAAAGTTACCTAACTATTTAAATGGCTGAATAACTAGCTGCTTTGATAATTAGCTACTTAATTTGGTAGCAGACTTAAGTATGTTACTTAAATAGTTAGCTAACTAGTGAGCTAGCTGAGTTAGCTAGCTGGTTAGCCAGCTGACTTGGCTAGCTGACTTAACTAGTTGGCTCACAAGATAGGTAGCTGACTTAACAAGTCTGTTAATGAGTTAGGTAACTGTTTTTAATAGTTGGTAAACGAGTTAACTAGCTGACGTAACTAGTTGGTTAATGAGTTAGCTAAGTGACTTAACTCGTTGACTGATGAGTCTGTTGACTACTTAGATTGTTTAACGTGTTAGCTGCCCACTCGGACTACTTGTTGGCTGGCTTAACGAGTCGGCCGACATGTCAGTTGACTAGTTAGCTGGGTTAAGTAGTTGACTGACAAGTTGGCCCACTAGTTAGCAAGGTTAACTAGTTGCCTCCTGGTTTGCTCTCCTAAATAGGAGGCCGACTATTTGGCAGACTAGTTAGCTGACATTAATTGTCAGCAGACTAGTTAGCTGAGCTAACTTGGCCTGAAAAGTTGGTCGATTAGTCGGCCGATAGGTTAGCTCACTTTAATAATTGGCCAGCTAGTTGGCGGACCGGTTAGCTGTATTAACTAGTCGGCCAGCATGTCAGCTGATAGGTGAGCTGACTTAAGTATTTAACAGAAGAGTAAGCCAACTAGTCAGTTGACTTAACTAGTCAGCCAGTGAGTTAGCCGACTTCTCAGGTGACTTAACTAGTCAGCCTTTGAGTGAGCTGACTGATCAACTGACTTTAGTTGGGTGGCGAGTGAGCTGACTGGCAGGAATACTTAGCTAGTCAGCCGGCAAGTGAGACGACAGGTGAGCAGACATAACTAGTTGACCAGCGAGTGAGCCAACGAGTGAACTGCCTTTACTAGTTGGCCAGCATGAGAGCCATTGGTGAGCTGAATTAACTAGTTGGCTTGCAAGCAAGTTGACTAATTAGCTGTCCTGTTGGCCTGTGAGTTAGCCAAAAAGTTAGTTGGACTTTTGGCTGGTGAGTGAGCTGACTAGTTTGCTGACCGGTTGGCAGGTGAGCGAGCATACTAGTTAGCTGACCTAATGGAAAGTGAGCAAGGCCACTAGTTAGTTGACCAGATAGCTGAGATGCTAACCAACTAGTTAGCTAAGTAACTAGCTGATTTGCTAGCTGACTTAACTAGCTAACTGATTAGCTAGCTGGCTATCTGGCTGACATAACTGGCTAGTAAACAAGTTCTCTAGCTATCTAGTTAGCTGACTTAACTAGCTGACTAACTGGCTAGTTAACTTCCTAACTGACTTAAATATCTACCTGATTAACTAGCTGAATAGATAGCAGACTTAAATAGCTAGCTGACAAGCAACCTGACTAGTAAGCTGATTTAAATAGCTAGCTGAATAGTTAACTGACTTGACAGCTGACTTACCTAGCTAGCTGGCTAGCTAGCAGATTTAAATAGCTGACTATCTAGTTGGCTGGCTAGCTGGCTGGCCAGCTGACTTAAATAGCTAGGGACCTGGTTGGATAGATGGCTAGCCAGCTGGTTTAAGTAGCTAGCTACCTGGCTGAATAGTTAGCTGACTTGCTAGCTGATTTAACTAGCTAGTTGGCTAGCTAGCAGACTTAACTAGCCAGCTGACTTAAATAGCTAGCTACGTGGTTGACTAGACGGCTAGACAGTTGGCATGACTAGCTAGCTACTGGGCTGAATAGTTAGCTGACTTGCTAGCTGACTTAACTAGCTAGCTGGCTAGCTAACAGACTTAACTAGCTGACTAGTTAGTTGGCTGGCTAGTTGGCTAGCCAGCTGAATTTAATAGCTTGATACCTGGTTGGCTAGAAGGCTAGCCAGCTGGCTTAACTACCTAGCTACCTGGTTGGCTTGCTAGGCAGTTAGCTAGCCAGTTAGCTAGCTAGGCAGCTGGCTATCTAACTAGCAGACTGTCCAGCAGACCAGCTAGCTGAATTAAATAGCCAGCCGGCTGACTGGACAGCTTGATAGCCTACTGGCTTAACTAGCCAGCCACACTGCTGGTCAGTCGGCTAGCCAGTTGTCTTAACTAGCTGGGCACCTACCTGACCAACCTGATAACCGGCCATCTTAACTTGCCAGGCACCTATCTACTAACTGGCGAACTAGCTGATTTAACAAACTGACTTAAGTAGATAGTCATCTGGGTAGCCAACTGGCTTAACTAGCTAGCCAACAAGATAGCCAGCTGGCCAAACACCTCACTTAACTAGCTGACTTAACTAGTTATTCAGCAGGCTAGCCAGCTGACATAATTAGCTAGCTTCCTACCTAGCAAGGGGGCTAGCCAGCTGACTTAACTAGCTGATGTAACCAGCCAGACAGCTGGCTAGCCAGCTGACTTAACTAGCTGGCTATCTAGCTAGCCATATGTCTAGCCACTTGAATTAACTACATGACTTATCTACCTGTCCAGCTTACTAGCCAACTGACACAACTAGTTGACTTAACTCATTAGTCAGCTGGCTAGCCAGGTGATTTAACTAGCTAGCTACCTACGCATCATGCTGGCTTGCCAGCTTACTTAACTAGCTGACTTAACAAAGTAACCAGCTGGCTAGCCAGCAGACTTAACTAACTAGCTTCCCTGCTATGGAGCTAGCTAGCCAGCTGACTTAACTAACTGACTTAACAAGCTAGGCAGCTGACTTAACTAGCTGACTTATTTAGCTAGCTACCTAGCTAGCCAGCTGACTTAACCAGTTGATTTAACCAGCTATCTACCTAGCTGTC
>NW_006985973.1:10126-11356 GCF_000164805.1 Carlito syrichta
TGGTTAGCCAGCTTACTTAACTCGAAGATATCACTACCTAACAAGGTAGCTATCTAGCTGACTTAACTAGCTAGCCACCTACCTTGCCTATTAGCTAGCCAGTTCTCTTAACTAGCTGAATTAACCAACTAGACAGCTGGCTAGCCAACTGACTTAACTACCTCCCTACCTAGCTAGCCAACTGGCTAGACAGTTCACTTAATTAGCTGAATTAACTAGCTAGCTACCTAGCTGACTTAAGGAGTTAGCAAATTACCTAGCTACCTAGCTATCCAGCTGACTTAAACAGTTAGCTAACTAGCTAGTTACCTAGCTAACAAGGTGACTTCAATAGTTAGCTGGGTAGCTAGCTAGCTGACTTAAACAGCTCACTAAGTAGTTAGCTTACTCGTTATCTAACATGCTAGCTAGCTCACTTAATCATCTGATTTAACTCGATAGCTACTTTCTACGTTTCTCAAACAGCTGACTTAACTCATTAGATAACTAGCTAGCTAACTGACTCATCCAGCTGACTTAACTCGTTATCTAACTAGCTAGCTAGCCTACTCAACCAGCTGACTCAACACGTTTACTAAATAGCTAGCTAGCTGACTCAACCAGCTGACTTAACCAGTTAGTTAATTAGCTAACTACCTGACAGATCCTGCTGACTTAACCCATTAGCTAATTAGCAAGCTAGCCATCTTAACTAGCTGACTTAATTAGAAAGCTGACTTAACTAGCTTAATTAGACTTAACTACTTAGGTAGCTGACTTGACTGGCCCACTTAACTAGTTAGCTAGTTGACTTAACTACCTGAATTAAATAGCTAGCTAACTATTTATCTATCTGAATATCTAGGGGATTTAACTAATTAGCTAACAAGTTAGGTAGCAGACTTAAGTAGCTAACTTAAATAGTTAGCTAACTAGTGAGCTAGCTGACTTAGCTGACTTAGCTAGCTAGCTGATTAGCTATCTGACTTCACTAGCTCACTTAACAAGTTGGCTAATGAGATAGCTAGCTGAATTAATGAGTTGTTTACCTAGTTAGCTAACTGTTTTAACTAGTTGGTAAACGAGTTGAAAAGCTGACTTAGCTAGTTGGTTAACGAGTTTGCTAGGTGACTTAACTTGTTGGCTGGTTTAACACATTGGCTGAATACACAGCCAACTTGTTAGCTGGTGTAACAAGTTGTCCGACTTGTCGGCAGACTAGTTACCTGGGTTAGAGAATTGATTGACTTG
>NW_006985974.1:0-400 GCF_000164805.1 Carlito syrichta
CCTGGCTAATCTTTGGATTTTTTATTTGATGGGCTAGACAAGGTCTCACCCAGTGTCCTGGACTTCTTTTTTTTTTGGGAGTTGGAGTCTCACTCTGTCACTCAGACTGGAGTGCAGTGGCCGCTTCGGCCACTGCAGCCTCGAACCGCTGATCTCCAGTGATCCTTCCACCTCAGCCTTCCAAGTATCAGGAACTACAGGAGCACACTACCACACCCGGCTAATGTTTTTTGATTTATTGTAGAGATGAGGTCTCACCTGCCTAAACATGTCTCGAACATGCAGGCTCAGGCAATCCACTCACCTCAGCCTCCCAAAGGTTTGGGATTACAGGCTGACCCACCGAGCCTAGCTTGAGCTGTTTTTGAACCCATATACTCAGGCCGTCCACCCTCTTGAG
>NW_006985976.1:0-1100 GCF_000164805.1 Carlito syrichta
TTCAATGACATTTTAACCTAAAACCTAAATCTGATTGCCTATTACATGGAAACTACCTATGTCTCAAAACCTGCCATGCCACTTAAAACAATGACTGCACAGTTGCCATAACGACAGCCGGGGACTGAAGCAAGCTGAAAGTTACTGCACGTACAAAAACCAAGAACGTTCTGCTTGACCAAAAGCAACATAATACAACTATTATCACAGTTATAACGTCTAATCATAACCCCAAATGAAACTACATACTGGAACAAAATCTAATCAATCAATTTACCAGGAAATAACAGCTAAAAAATCTTAAGAAGAAAAACAGTTTAGAAAGAAAAAGAGATATAAAATAATTCTGCTGTGCATTTTTCATAGGATATAATAAGATTTTATTTTAGACTGTCACTTCCTAATATTGAAAATTCTGTTGTCTTATAATACACTGGTTACTATTCATATGTACACACTTGATGTTATATCCTTGTCTCCGAGGCGACCTTCTGAATAGGCCTTCATAGGCCTCAGCTGTGTGGTTACATATGTTGGCTCCCAACACACAACAAAATCACATCATACTTTAACACACTATTTTCCACTCAGTGCTACACCATGAGTATCACATTCTTCTGTGATGTTGGATTTAATGCTAGCTCACTCTCAGGAACTCACAATTCCAGCCCAGGTGTGATGAACACAAGGCTTTCCAGGGCTAATCTGGAGAAGGTCCAGTCAAAAGGCTGATACAACAAGCATGGTAAGGCAACACTAGGCTGTTAGGAGGCAGCAGCAGAAGGGACAAGTCAAAGAGATGTTTCAAAGGGGAAAAGACAATCAAGAATCTAATAACAGACATACGGACACAAGGGAAGGAGGAACCAAGAAAAACACCAAGGCCTTAGCCTGGGAGACACAAGCTTTCTTTAGTCTGGAATAACGTCAGAAGAACACACCAGACCTATACAGTCATGTATGCTTTGAATAAAATAAAAACAGTAAATCTCAGCAACTTCTAGAACACGGCCCTTGAAGCTTAAAAGGTGTTATTTCAGTCCAATTTTCATGTTCTTGATGCCAATACTGAGGAAAAGACCAGGAGAACTAAAAACCTC
>NW_006985977.1:0-862 GCF_000164805.1 Carlito syrichta
TTAGCAGCTGACTTAACTAGCTGACTTAACTAGATAGACATCCGGCTAGCCAGATGGCCTAACTAGCCAGGTACCTAGCTAGCCTGATGCCTAACCAGCTCACTTAACTTGTGGACTTAACTAGCTAGCCAGCCAGCTATGCAGCTGACTTAGTTAGCTACCTACCTAGACAGGTGGTTAACCAACTGACTTAACTAGCTGACTATCCAGCTGTCTTAACTCACTAGCTACCTAGCTAGCCAGATGACTAGCCACTTGAATTAACTAGCTGACTTAAGCAACTAGCCAGTTGGCTAGCCAGCTGACACAACTAGTTGACTTAACTCGTTAGCCAGCTGGCTAGCCAGCTGACTTAACTAGCTGAAATCACTAGCTAGCCAGATGACTAGCCACCTGACTTAACTAGCTAACTACCTAGCTAGCCAGCTGACTTGACTAGCTGACTTAATTAGCTAGCTACCTAACTAGTCAGCTGGCTGGCCAGCTGGCTTAACTATCTGACTTAACCAGATAGTCAGATTGCTAGCAAGCTGACAACTAACTGACTCAACTAGATAGTCAGTTGGCTGGCCAGCTGAATGAACTAACTGACTTAACCAGCTAGCCAGCAGGGTAGCCAGCTGACTTAACTAGCAGTCTACCTATCTAGCCAGATGGGAAGCAAGCTGAATTAAATAGCTGACTTAACTAAGTGACTCAACTTGTTGGCTGACGTGTCAGCTGACTACTTAGCTGGTTAACATGTTGGTTGACTACTCAACCAACTTGTTAGATGGCTTTACAAGTCACCGGATAGTCGACAGACTAGTTAGCTCAGATAACTACTTGACTGACTTTTTCGGCCCACTAGCTAGCACGCTTA
>NW_006985978.1:0-1187 GCF_000164805.1 Carlito syrichta
GGTATCTCAGTGTAGTTTTAATTTGCATTTCTTAGATGACTAGTGAGGCTGAGCATTATTCCATGTATCTTTGTCTGCTCCTCTGTCTTCTTTTGAGAAGTGTCTATTCATATATTTTGGCCAATTTGTAATGGGGCTGTTTTTTTTCTTTAGGGCATGTTTGAATACCTTGTAGATCCCAGTTGTTAGGCCTTTGTCAAGCATACAGTAGGCAAATATTTTTTCACAGTCTGTGGGTTGTCTCCTCACCCTCTTGATGGTTTATTTGGCTTTGCAGAAGCTTATTGGTTCTTGAGGCCCACTTGTCTATTGTATCTCTTGTGGCATGAGCACAGGAATCGGTTGCCCATTCCTGTTTTCATAAGGGTATCTCCTGCATTTTCTAAGGTTCTTATAGTTTGAGGTTTTACATTTACACCTTTGATCCGTTTAGGGTTGACTTTGGGGCAATAGGTAGGGATCTTGTTTTAATCTTCTGCATGTGGTCTGCCAGTTTTTCCAGCACCATTTACTTAATAGATTCTCCTATCTCCAATCTTGTTGGTAGGGAATTTGTCAAAGATGAGTTGGTTGAGAAATTGAGGTTTTACTTCTGCAGTCTTTATCCTGTTCCATTGGTCTATATGCCAGTACCAGGTTGTTTTGATTATTTTAACTTTATAATAGAGTTTAAAGACTGGGGGAGTGATACCTCCTGCTTTGCTGTTGTTGCTGAGGGTTGTTTAGCGATTCGTGGTCATTTATGTTTCCATATTGAAGCCTGTATTGTTGTTTCCAGGTCTGAGAAGAATGCTGCTGGCAATTTAATGGGTTTGCATTAAACCTGTAGAATGTCTTGTGTTGGATGGACATTTTAACAATGTTGACTCTTCCAGTCCATGAGCATGGAATATTTTTCCATTTTTTGTGTCATCGTTGATTTCTTTGAGGAGTGTTTTGTAGTTTTCGTTGCAAAGGTCTTTTACAACTCGCATTAGGAAATGAAAGGTATTAGATTTTTTTTTGGCTCTTGTAAATGGAATTGTGGTTTCTGTTACTTTCTTGCTGGGGTATAGAAATGTGACTGTCTTTTGCACATTGATTTTGTGTCCTGAGACTTTTCCAAAGCTTTTATCCATGCAAGGAGACTTTTGACTGATTCTCTTATGATTAACAACATGGAACGCTTCACGAATTTACATGTGATC
>NW_006985979.1:0-809 GCF_000164805.1 Carlito syrichta
CTGCTGGGTTCCTGTTTACAGTTAGATTATTATTACTATTTTAAAGAATCAATATTTTTTATTATGATATTGCGGGGTATAGTTAAGGGTTAGGTATACAAATATGCTTCATTCAAGCACCCTTGTTGATAAGAGGTGTCTCCCCATCCCCAGATATTTACTACAGCTAATCCCATTTCCCTCCCCCCCATAGTTTCCCACCACTGTCAGTCATTTTCTTATAGTATTACGTTGGATGTTCAAGGTTCACTATATGAGTGAGAACATGTGATACTCAGATCTTTGTTTCTGTGGGAGATTACTCAGTATGTTTACAGTTTATTTTTAAAAGATTATTTTAAAAAGTAAAAATAGTGGTTCACAACATACTGTAGCTTTTCAAACTGGTGGGCTACCCTCACACAAGTGTTTTTGAAATACCAACCATGTGCCTTATACTATGAAGAGATGTTGTGAAAAGAATCCTGAAAAGTGTCATGACACCAGAGTGGTAGAAGTCATTGTGACTTGCATTGGGAGTGTATCTCTTTCGAGGCCCTGTGGATGTGTGAGATCTACTGGCTTCAGCAGCTGCTCTGTTCTAATGATTATCCTCCTACCTCTCTCTTTGCCAAGTGTCATTTTGGTGAAGTGACTTAATGTTTCTTTGAATATAAGTCTTGGGTTGTTTAAATAATGGTTTCTTTCCACATTTCAGATCTTCTAGAGACTGTTTTGTTGCCATTCCCCTGTCTTCCCCCAAAATGTGTGCTATAGAATATAGTTTTCCTACTTTTAATGGTATCATTTCTTCACACCATTCCATCTTT
>NW_006985980.1:0-622 GCF_000164805.1 Carlito syrichta
GACTTAACTACTTAGCTAGCTGACTTCACTGGCCAACTTAACAAGTTAGTTACCTGACTTAACTACCTGAATTGAATACTTAGCTAACTAATTAAGTAGCTGTATAACTAGCTTCTTTAATAATTATCTAGCTAGTTAGGTAGCAGACTTAAGTAGGTGACAAATAGTTAGCTAACTAGTGAGCTAGCTGACTTAGCTAGCTGACTTAGCTAGCTAGCTGGTTAGCTAGTTGACTTAGCTAGCTGAATTAACTTGTTGGCTAATGAGATAGCTAGCTGACTTAATGAATTGGTTAACAAGTTAGCTAACCATTTTAACTACTTGGTAAACGAGTTAATTCGCTGACTTAATGAGTTTGTTAATGAGTTAGCTGGGTGAATTAACATGTGGACTGACAAGTCGGCCGACTACTTAGATTGTTTAACACGTCAGCTGCCTATTCAGCCGAATTGTTACCTGGCTTGAGAAATTGGCCGACTTGTCGGCCTACCAGTTAGCTTTGCTAGCAAGATGACTGAAGATTTGGCCAACTAGTTAGCCATGTTAAATTGTTGCCTGCTCGTTTGGTGACCTAACTACTCATACGACAATTATCTGGGCCTAACTAGCTGTGCTAACTTGT
>NW_006985981.1:0-966 GCF_000164805.1 Carlito syrichta
TTCCATCAGGTCAGCTTACTAGTCGGTTCCCTCACCAGCCAACAGATGAACTCACTTGTTGGCTTGCTTGCAGGCCAACAGGACAGATAACTAGTTGGCTTGCTCGCCAGTCATCTAGTTAAGTCAGCTCATTGGTAGGCTTGCTCGCCACCTTACTAGTTAAGGCAGTTCACCCTTTGGCTCACTTGCTGGATGAGTAGTTAAGTTGGCTCACCTGATGGCTCACTATCAGCTCCACTAGGTAATTCTGACCAGACAGCTCACACGCCAGCCAAATAAAATCAGCTGACCAGTCAACTCATTCGCTGGAAGACTATTTAATTCAGCTGACCAGTTGGATCATTCACCAGCTGACTAGTTAAGTCAGCTGACCAGTCAGCTCACTCACCAGCAGACTACTTATGTCAGCTCATCTGTCGGGTCACTTGCCAGCCGACTAGTTAAGTCAGCTAAATGGTAGGCAGACTAGATGGCCAAATAGTTAACTAAGCTAATCAATGGGAGGACTAATTGGCCCACTTTTCAGCCAAGTTAGCTCAACTAACTAGTAGGCCGAATAGTTAGGCCAGCTAACTAGTTGGCCAGCTAGTCGGCTGACTAATTAGGTCAGCAAACCAACCAGCCAACTGGTTAAGAGTGCTAGCCAATGGGCCAAAAAGTCAGTCAAGTAGTTAACTGAGCTAACTAGTCTGTTGACTTTTCAGCTGACTTGTTAAGCCATCTAACAAGTTGGTTGAGTAGTCAGCCAACATGTTTAACCAGCTAAGTAGTCGGCTGACTTGTCAGCCAACAAGTTGAGTCACCTAGTTAACTCAGCTATTTAATTCAGCTTGCTTCCCATCTGGTTAGATAGGTAGACTTCTAGTTAAGTCAGCTGGCTACCCTGCTGGCTAGCTGGTTAAGTCAGCTAGTTCATTCAGCTGGCCTGCCAACTGACTATCTAGTTGAGTCAGCTAGTCGTCAGCT
>NW_006985981.1:2028-2766 GCF_000164805.1 Carlito syrichta
CTCAATGTCTAGCCAGCTGGCTGGCTATTTAAAGTGGCTGACAAGCCAGCTGGCCAGCCCACTAGCAAGCTAGATGGCTGCCTAGGCAGCCAGCCAGGCAGGTAACTAACTATTTAAGCCAACTGTCTAACCGTCTAGCCAACAAGGTAGCTAGCTAGTTATGTCAGCTGGCAAGCCAGCCAGCCGACTAGCTAGTCAGCTAGTAGTTGAATCAGCTAGCAATTCAGCTAAATATTCAGCTAGCTTAAGTCAGCTAACTACTTAGGTTTCTAGTCAGCTTGCCAGTTAAGTCTGCTAGCTAACCAGCTATCTAGTCAGCTTGATAGATAATTCAGCTAGCCACTAACTAGCCAGTTACATAGCTAGTTAAGTCAGCTAGCTAGACAGCTAGATAGCTTGTTTGCTAGCTAGTTATGTCATCTATATAGCCAGCTAGCTAGTCAGCTAGCTAGTTAAGTCAGCTAGTAAATCATTTAGTTACTTAGCTAGTCAGCTAGCAACTTCCTAACTGGTCAGCTATCTAGTGGGCTCCCTCCCTCTCCATCAGGTTAGTTAACTAGTAGGCTCACTCGCATGAAAACCAGTCAGGAAACTAGTCAGCTCGCTCACCAACTAACAGGTCAACTAACTTGTTGGCTCGCTCGAACGCCAACAGGTCGGCTAACTAGTCATTTGCTCACCAGCCAACAAGTTGAGTCAGCTCACAGGTCAGCTCACTCACCGGCTGACTAGTTATGA
>NW_006985982.1:0-3021 GCF_000164805.1 Carlito syrichta
CAAGACAATTAGCTAAGGAGTGAGAGAATGGACCAAATAGATACATAATGCAGAGCTTCGAATCATGTATTGTAAATAAATATTTATGGTAAGATATATTGGAGAGCTCTCCTGTTTAAAGTCCAAGGGACTAGGTGAGAAAACTCGGTCTCTTAAGATATTATCCAACATTATTGAGCCTTCCAAATACAATATTGCAATTGAAGAGTATGTATTCCTTTTGTATTGTCATTCAAGACTGATTTTTTTTTTAGGTGAAATTTAGATTTGCCTGGGAAATGCTCTGCCAAAAGAATTTTGCAGTTTGAAATTGAAATTGCACAAGTTTAACAAGTTAAAGTACACTGTACTTTTAAATACTAGATTTATTTATATTGAAAAGATATATTTGTACCAAAAAATTATCTTAGCTGTTTATGTTTTAAAAGCTCTATTAGGTATAGAAATCTAAGGGGCTCAATTTAAAACAATCAGAAGTAGTTACTACCAGTACAATTGTTATGGTTGTGAAGTTAATTTAGCTGCTGAAATTAACCAATCTAGCAACACAAAGATGATTTATATATGTAAAAATGGTATTAAAATAGATTGCCATAGCCTTTTCAAATGTAGTATGGCAAATGGGTTGTCAGACATGGAGACTGGACAAACGTGTATTCATTTCTTCAACAACTACACAAACCAGCATTAAAAAGGTGTCAAGTGTAAAAACAATACATTTGATAATAGAAAACATAAATGCATATTTTAAAGTAGACCACTGTATCAGTTCTCTATTGCTACATAACAAACTACCCAAACAAAAGATTCATTTATTTAGCTCTTGATTCTTCTGAATTGTTATTTAGGTCAGACTCAGATAATCTCTGCTAGACTTTTTCACCTAACTACCACCAGTTGGGAAATGGGTGGTCTCGGCCTCACTCACGTTCCTGGTGACTGACTCTGTTAGCGAGGGTAATAGGAGGAACGGAGCTACATGTCTCTCATCATCCAACAGCTACCTCAGCTTCATTCAAAGCAAGTAGGAAATGCAAGAGGGAAAATGCTAACTCACAAGAATGTTTAAGGGTCAGCTTGCATTGTTTTTTCTACTCTCATTGGCCAAAGAAAATAACATAGCCAAGCCCACAAACAGTGTAGGAGGGCACCACCAATGGCCTTGAGTACAGAAAGAAAAAGCAAATAGGGGCCATTCTGCAATTAATTCACCACAGTCACAACAAATAAACCCATGGTAAAATTACATCTTCACTTGGGAGGCTGAGGTGAGTGGATTGCCTGAGCCCGTAGGTTTGAGACCTGCCTGGGCAGCGAGACCTCATCTCTACAATAAATGAAAAAATCAGCCGGACATGGTAGCACGTGCCTGTAATTCCGGCTACTTGGAAGGCTGAGGTGGAAGAATCGCTGGCGCCCAGCAGGTCAAGGCTGCGGTGGCCGGGAGCAGCCACTGCACTCCAGTCTGGGCTACTGAGTGAGACTCCAACTCAAAAAAAAAAAAATTACATCTTCGCATTAAAAAATTACAAGCATCTATTGCAAGAAATAACAAACCAGAAACAGAGTTCTGAGAAAGGTAATGAGAAAGTAGATTTTATGCTGCATTATGACAGAGATAGAGGCATGTCCCTCTTGTTCTCCAGTATATTTCTAGTACACAGTCTAGTGTTTGGCTCTTGATGCAAAACAAATGTTTGTCAAAAAAAATGAACTTCATTGGAAATAAATTTTCCGCTTTAAGGTCATGTATGCTAAAACATACCTTCTGTATAGCACAGTGAGAAAAATAAGATAATACAGCAGTTTAAAACATGAGCTCCAGAATTACACTCCCTGAATTTATATCCTGAGTTTCCTCTTAATTTGCTGGAGAAAGTACCACACCTAATTCCTGAGCTGTAAAACGATGGCTAATGATAATACCTATTTGAGGTGGTTTTAAATGGCTCCCAAGTTATTTGAAATCACTCCCTTTAGAAGGTGGGATCTGTGACATCCATATTTTGAACATAATGGGCTCGTTACTGTTTCCACCAGTAAGTCTGGTAGAAATAATGCTGAATGATTTCCAAGACTTGGTCATCAGTTATGCAGCTTAGCCATGATAGTTGGAACATACACTCTTGAAGCACTGAGCCTCCACTTGAGACATCTGACTATCCAGAGATCACCATGCTGTGAGGAAGTCGAGTGACACAAAACAACCGTGAGTGGGTGTTCCTGTTGGCAGTCCTATACTTGGATTCATCCTAACTCACACACCAGAAATGTGAGTGAACAAGCTATCAAATTGTTCCAACTGTAGAGTTAATCTCCAACCTTTGGATCTTTCCAGTTTGGGTTACAGGCATCACAGACCCATGAAAAAACATCCCCATGAAAAAACATTCCTGCTTTTCCCTGTCTGAATTTCTAGTGCACATAATTTATGAGCATGAGGGTGTTTGTTTTAAACCACTCCATTTTGTGGTCATTTGTTATATAGCAAGAGTAATTATAACAAAAATTTGGAAACTGAAAAATACTATCTTAAAGTCCCAAAACATGTGCATTGGGTTTGGGAGCAGGTGGCAGACAGAAACCAGAGGAACTTGTGATGGTTAATTTTGTGTGTTTCAACTTGATTGGGCCACTGGGTGCCCAGACATTTGGCCAAACAATACTCTGGATATGTCTGCAAAGGTGTTTCTAGATGATGCTAATAATGAAATTGGTGGACTGAGTAAAGCAGATGACTTTCCCTAATATGGGTGGCCTCAATCAATTAACAGAAGACTCAAATAAAACAAAAAAGGCTGAGTGATAACTCCACCTGCCTGACTGCTTATACTGAGAAATAGATATTTTCCTGCCTCTGGATTCTAACTGGAAAACTCGCTCTTCTTGGGTCTTAAACCAGTTTTTGGATCAAATTTATACAGCCACCTTTTCTTGTTCCCTGATTACCATCTGCAGATTTAGGACTTCTCAGCATCCATGCCTCCATAGTGAGCCAGTTCCTCATAATAAATCTCTCTC
>NW_006985983.1:0-506 GCF_000164805.1 Carlito syrichta
CATAATAAAATAAGGGCTCTGTCTGAGAGTTAGGCACTCTTATGAAATGTCTGCTTTGGGAGGCTGAGATGAGTGGATTGCTTAACCCCGTGGGTTCGAGACCAGTCTGGGCAACTTGGTGAGACCTCATCTCTACAATAAATAAAAAAAATCAACCAAATGTGGTAGCGTGTGCCTGTAATTCTAGCTACTCGGAAGGCTGAGGCGGAAGGATCGCCAGAGCCCAGCAGATCGATGCTGCAGTGGTGGGAAGTGGCCACTGCAGCACTCCAGTGTGGGCAGCAGAGTGAGACTCCAACTCAAAAAAAAAATAAGGAAATTTCTGCAAGCCAATGCCAATCTAAAATTAAAATCTATGGCCATAATTCAATATCTCAGAGAAAAGAAAAAAACACATTTTCCAACATAATTCTGTTGTAAACAATCTAATTAAAGGGATTCCATTCTCAAAAAAAAGTCAAAATGAGACAGAAAAGTAGTAACTGATTTTATCAAGCAATAGAAAA
>NW_006985984.1:0-3700 GCF_000164805.1 Carlito syrichta
GATTGAAGTGATGGGAAACTGCGGGGATGGGGTGGGAGGGTGGAGAGGTGGGATTAACAGTAGTTGATATCTGCCTGGGGAAGGGGGGCACACCTCATCAATAAGGGTACTTGCACTGTGAATATTTGTATACTTGGTCTTGAATTATACCCCACAATTTTAAATAAAAATTTAAAAAGGGTATAAAAAGAAATAGATTTCCTAAAGAAAGCACTAAGCACAAAGGAAAAGATGAATAAATTAGGTCTCATTTTTATGATTTCCTTTTTACACAATTTTAGACAAATAAATTTTAAAATATTATTTGATGATTACATGTAGAAAAAATAACTATAAAGACAAAAGTCCAATTATAAAAAGTATAAGGTTTAGTATTGTGGATTAACTTGATGAGGGTAAGTAGGCATATGGGACTTGGAGAGTCTCAACTGAGATTAGTTATTTTCTCTTAGGTACTGGAAATAAGTTAAATTCCATTGATCTCTTTCTTCTCCTTCTCCCTCAGGAATCCTAGACATCTTTCTTGGTGTGTGATTGTACCTAGCTGAAAAGTCATTGAACAGAAATTCATCTTCTAGATACACCATTCCTTTGCACTTTAGTCATTTTTCCTATGATTACTGAAGCTGCCTCATTCTTTGTAAGAACCAAGTAAAGCGCGATATTCAATTAGGGTCAGCATTGTGGGTACAAGGACAGCCACAACCACACAGTTGAGCAGGTGTATGTGATCTCAGTTTTCTGAAGACAGACAATGGTGCTGTCCCACAGGTAGGAAACAATTCTTTGGGTGATCCTCCATTCTCCATGCCAACTCATTCGGCACCATGAATCCATCCAACCAAGCTCAGGCCCTACACTTTAATAATTTTGGAAACCTCTGTTCACACTCCTGACCTGAACAAGAATTCAGTTTGAGTTGTTTTCCCTCAGAATTGTGAACATGTGGTAGTGAGTGATGTTTCTTGTAAAGGTTGAGAAACTCTCTGTGTTACATTTTCTTTTATTCATTAATAAATTGTGTAGAAATTTGTTTTCTCCCCTAAGTACCTATACAACATACTCAATTTTTATTAATGACTCATAAAACAAATATTTATTATCTGACTCCTGAAATAACCTGATAACTGTTGTCTTTTATCTAGAGTCAATAAATTTACTCCAGTTATAACTAGTATTATATATATATAATATGTGTATGTATATAAGAAGATACATGCTACATATATATGTATATAAGATGCTATATTGTGCTATATATGTATGTGTTTAAAATGTGATATCCTGCTATATATGTATGCATATAAAATGATAAATTATAATAAAATAATATTGTATAACTTTTATATACTCTTGGAAAATACTACACAAGTTATAACTTGAGACAAAGTACATAAATCAAACGCTGAAAATTATATTTTTCAATATCCTAAAGGCTGAGTATTAAAAAAAATAAAGGAAGAAAGAACACTGTCAGTATAATATACAGTTTAATCCACTCTTTGCAATTTTCCCACACTTCTAATATGCAAAATTCTGAAGGAAGAGTGCCTCACACTGAGGACCTACTGTGTGAAAGATACTCTTCCTTTATATTGGGACACATGCACAAAATAGACAAAGGCCCCTGACTCCATGAAGCTTAAATTCTACTAGAGGAAGTCAGAGTATAAAGTGTAAAATTATAAAGAAAAATTATATGGTAGGTCAGAAAATTGCTGAAAAGTGCTTCCAAAAAAAGAGTGTCATATGAATGCATTTAGAGGAATCAATGACAAGGGAAACTTTGGGAGGACTTTGGGAGTGAAGGGTAAGCCCAGTGGGGGGAGTCTTACAAAAAGATGCCAGCATTAGACAAACTAGAGGAAAGCCCCAAGAGCAGTGCTATACAAGGCTTCCTCAGGACAGAACTAGGATTCAGGGAAGCTGGTGTCCAGTAAGTTAGAGGACACTGCCATAAAAGGAGTTAGAGTAGTAGCAGGGAGGATGCAGTTGCAGGTAGGCCCTGGTAGACTTTGGAAGGTCTTGGGTCTTTATTCTGTGTGAGGTGGAATCTAGTGCAATATTTTGATCCAGGAGAAGTATAATTCTCTATTTCAAAGATCACTTGGGCTGCTGGTTTGCAGGTGGGTGAGGAAAGAAGCTGAATGGTCTGTGAGAGGGCCTGGCCAAGATTAAGTTGGAAGATAATGGTGGTACACCAGTATGGAGCAGTGAAATAAAGGTGAGAGAAAGGGCAGATATGGGATACAGTTGAGGTCTGAGATTACTGGGTCTACTTCTGTTTATTGTAAGGTGTCAGGTGAACCTGTTGTACTTATTAGTAAGACTGTATTTTTTCATTGAGAATTTGTCTTTTATTTTATTTTATTATAAAGATGTGGGGTACAAGCCAGGATTAGGTGTATGAGCAGTCTATGTAGAGGTGAAGTTTGGGCTTCTGACTGGTCCTCCCCCCCCGAATTAGGATCAGGTACCCTTAGTGATGTTATGTGCCCCCCCAATCCCTAGCAGTGTCTCACTACTGCTGATTCCTCTATTGTAGTATTGTGATTAATGTTCAGGATTCATTTATGAGTGAGTACATGTGGTATTCAGTTATTTATTTCTTTGATAGGTCATTGAGTATGATGGACCCTAAATCCATCCAATTTGCTGCAAAGTCCATAATGTTGTCCTTCTTTATGGCTGCATTATACTCCATTCATGCATATGTACCACATTTTTTTATCCAATCCACTTACAATGGGCACCAGGGTTGGTTCCATACTTTTGCTATTTTTAATAGTGTTACAATAAACATGTGTGCAAGTATCTTTTTTGTAGAATGATTTCAGTTAATCTGGGTATATTCCCAGAAGGGAGATTGCTGGGTAATATCATAGGTCAATTTCTAGTTATTTTTAAAATTGCCACACTATTTTCCATAGAGGTTGAACTAGTTTCCACTTCCATCAACAGTATAGAAGCATTCCCTTTTCTCCACATCCTCTCTATCATGTGTTGTTTTTTTACTTATTAATGATTGCCACCCTTACTGGAGTTAGGTGGTATCTCAATCTGGTTTTGATTGCTTTTCTCTGAACATCATTCTTCTCAGACCTGGAAATGACAATACAGAAATCCATACGAAACAAAAAAGAGCATGGATAGCCAGATCAATCCTCAGCAAAAGAAACAAAGGGAGGTATCACATTTACAGACTCTAAACTTTACTATAAGGCTACAATAATCAAAACAGCCTGGTATTGGTACAAGAACTTGCATATAGACCAATGGAACTGGACAGAGATTCCAGAAATAAAAAGTTGATCTCTCAACCAACTCATCTTTAACAAAGACATCAGTAGCAATCACTGTGGAGAGAAGACCTTATTCAGCAAATGGTACTGGGAAAACGGGCTAACCACATGCAGAAGAATGAAACAGGACCCCTACCTATCACCATATACAATAATCAACTCTAAATGGATTAAAGACCTAATCGTAAAACCTCAAACTCTAAGAAACTTAGAAGAAAATGGAGAAGACACACTTATGCACGTTGGAATAGACAACCAATTATTGAACATAACCCCAAAAATGTATAGCATAAAAGATAAGATAGACAAGTGTAATCTCATCAAACTGAAAAACTTTTGCAAGAAAAAGAACCATCAAGAGATTGGGGAAACAACCCTACAGAACAGGAAAAAGTATT
>NW_006985985.1:0-5606 GCF_000164805.1 Carlito syrichta
ACTTAGCTTACCAGCTGTTTAGCCAGCTGACTAAAGTAGCTGACTTTATCTAACTGGCCAGCTGCCTAGCCACCTGATATAATTGTCAAGCTACCAAGCTAACCAGCAGCCTACCCAGCTTATTTAATTAGCTGACTTAATGATGTAGTCAACTGGATAGCCAGCAGACTTAGCTACCTATCTTCCTAGCTAGACAGCTGGAGAGCCAGTTGACTTAATTAGCTGACATAACTAGATAGCCTAAAGGCTAGACAGTCGACTTAAGTAGCTATATATCTACATAGCCCGCTGGCTTTCCAGCTGACTTAACTACTTAACTATCTAGCTTACCTGCTGGCCAGCGAACTGACTTAACTAGGTGACTTAACTAGCTAGACAGTTTTGTATTGAGATGACTTAACTAGACAGCTATGCTGATAGGCTTCTGGCTAGCCAGCTGACTTAACTAACTGTATTAACTAGATAGCCGGCTGAGTTATCTAGCTGACTTAACGAGCTATCTACCTAGCTAGTCAGCTGACTTAACTAGATGACTTAAGTAGCTAGCTACCTATCTAGAAAGCCTTATGGCCAGCTGACTTAACTAGCTGACTTAGCAAGTCAGCCAGCTGTGTGGCCAGTTGACTTAACTATCTGACTTTACCTAGCCAACTGACTGTCCAGCTGAATTGACTAACTGATTTAACCAGCTAGCAAGTTGGCTAGCCAGCTGAATCAACTAGCTAGCTACTTTCCTAGCCAGTTGGAAAGCCAGTTGAATTAACTAACTAGCCAGCTGGCTAGCCAGGTGGCTTAACTAGCTTGCTACCTAGCTAGCCAGCAGGCTAGCCAGCTGAATTAACTTGTTGGTTTAACAAGCTAGCCAGCTGGCTACCCAGCTGATTCAACTAGGTGACTGGACTCGTTAGCCAGCTGGCTAGCCAGCTGATTTAACTAACTCACATCACTAGCTTAACAGGTGGCTGCCAACTGACTTAAATAGTTAGTTACATATGTATCCCGCATGCTTGCCAGCTGACTTAACTATCTAGATAATGAGGTATCCAGCTGGCAGCTGACTTAACTAGGTGACCTAACTAGCTAGCCAGATGTCTAGCCTTCTTATTTAGCTAGCTGACTTAACTATCTAGCCAGCTGACTTAACTAGCTAGCTACCTAGTTAGTCAGCTTACTTTTCTAGCTGAAATAACTTGATAGGTACCTAACTAGCTAGCTATTTAGCTAGCTGACTTATCTAGCTGACTTAACTAGTCGGTTAGCTGGCAAAACTAGTTGACTTAACTAGCTAGCTGCCTAGTTAGCCAGATGAAATGACTAGCTGAAATAACTAGCTAACCAGCTGCCTAGCCATCTGAATTAACTTGCTTTTTAACTAACTAGAGAGCTGGCTAGCCAACTGACTTTATGAGGTGACTTAACTAGCCAGCCAGTTGGTTATCCAACTGACCTAACTAGTTGATTGATGAGCTAGGCAGTTAGCCAGGCAGGTGACTAAATTAGCTGGCTTAACAAGTTATCCAGCTGGATACCAGTTGACTTAACTAGCTTTGTACCTCTCTAGGCATCTACCTGACTTAACTACTTAGCCAGCTGTCTAGCAAGCTGATTTAACTAACTCTCTACCTAGCTAGATACCTGGCAATCCAGCTGTCTTAACTATCTGACTTAATTAGGTAGCCAGCTGGCTAGGCAGCGGACTTAACTAGGTCGCTACCTAGGTAGCCAGCTGGCTACCCAGCTGACTTAGTAGCTGATGTAAATAGCTGCCCTGCTTGCTAGTCAGCTGAATTAACTATATTGCTATATCGCTAGCCAGTGGCTAGCCAGCTGATTTAACTACTTGATTTAAGTAGCTAGCCAGGTGTCTAGCCAGCTCACTTATTAACAAGCTATCTAGCTAGCCAACTGGCTAGCCAGCTGACTTAACTAGGTGACTTAAATAGCTAGGCAGCAGGCTAGACAGCTGACAACTATCTAGCTACCTAGCTAGCCACCTGTCTTGCCAGGCGACTTAACTAGGTGACTTAATCAGCTAGCCAGCTGGCTAGCAGGCTGACAGAACTGCCTAGCTAACTTGCCAGTCAGCTGGATAGCCAGCTGGCTAACTAGCTAGCTACCTATGTATCCTGCTGGCTTGCCAACTGACTTACCTACCTAGCAACCTATCTAACCAGCTGGTTAGTGAACTGCCTTAACCAGGTTACTTAACTGGCTAGCTCACTCTCTATCCACGTGACTTAACAAGCTAGATACCGAGCTATCCAGCTGGCTAGGCAGCTGACTAAACTCGCTGACTTAACTAACTAGCAAGGTGACTTAACAAGCTGACTTAACCAGCTAACAACCTAGCTATACAGCTGGCTTTACTAGCTGAAATATCTAGCTAGCCAGGTGGCTAGCCATCTGACTTAACTAGCATTTTAACTACCTAGCCAGCTGGATAGCCAACTGACATAATGAGTTGACTCAACTAGATAGCCAGCTAACTTAACTAGGTGGCTTAAACAGTTAGTCAGCTGGCTGGCTAGCCAGCTAACTTACCTAGCTGACTTAAGCTTGCAAGATTGCTCACTTAAATATCTTCCTAACTACCTAGATAGCAGGTTAGCCAGCTGAATTAACTAGGTGCATTGAACGATAGCCTGCTGGCTAGCATGCTGACTTATCTAGCTAGCTACCTACATAGCCAAATGGCTAGACAGCTGACTAAATTAGCTGTATCCCCAACTAGCCCATTGGCTAGCCAGCTGACTTAACAAACTGACATCACTAACTAGCCTGGTAGCTATCTAGCTGACTTAACTATCTAGTTAACTACCTTGCAAGTTGGCTAGCCATTTCTCTTAACTAGCTGAATTAACCAGCTAACCAGCTAGCTAGCCAACTAACTTAACTAGATCGCTACAAAGCTGCACAGCTGGCTAGCCAGCCAACTTAACTAGCTGACTTAACTAGCTAGCTACCTAGATAGCAAGCTGAGTTAAATAGTTAGGCTATCTAGGTAGCTAGCTGACTTAAATTGTCATCTAACTAGCTAGATACCTCTCTAAAAAGCTGACTTAGTTAGCTGCCTAGAATAGCTAGCTGATTTAACCAGCTAGTTACCAAGTTAGCTTACTCATTATAAAACGTGCTAGCTAGGTTACTTAATCATCTTACTTAACTTGTTACCTAACGAGCTAGCTAACTGACACAATCAGTTAACTTAACTTGTTAGCTACCTAGCTAGCTAGCAGAGACATCCAGCTGAGTTAACTCATAGCTAACTAGCTAGCTAACTGTCTTAATGAGCTAATTTCAAAAGCTGACTTAACTAGCTGACTTAGGTAGCTGATTTAATTATTTAGCTAGCTGACTTAAATGGCTGACTTAACTAGTTAGCTAGCTGACTTAACTACCTGAATTAAATAGCTAACTATTCAACTAGCTGAATAACTAGCTGATTTAATAATTAGCTAACTAGCTGGGTAGCAGATTTAAGTAGCTGACTTAAATAGTTAGCCATCTAGTAAGCTAGCTGACTTAACTAGCTATCTAGTTAGCTAGCTGACATAGGCAGCTGTCTTAACTAGTTGTATAACGAGAGAGCTAGCTGACATAACCACTTGGTTAACAAATTAACTAACTGTTTTAACTAATTGTAAATCGAGTTAACTAGCTTTCTTTACTAGTTGGTGAATGTGTTAGCCAGGTGACTTATTAGCTGCCTTAGCAAGTTGGCCGAATTTTCGACTGACTAGTTACCTTGGTTAACTAGCTGACTAACGAGTTGCCCCACTAGTTAGCAAGATTAACTTGTTGCCTGCTGGTTTGCTGATGAAAATAATCTGCCGACTAGTTGGCCGACTAGCTAGCTGACCTAACTTGTCGGCCAATTCGTTAGCTGAGCTAATTTGTCAGCTTACAAGTTGGTCGACTAGTCGGTCGATTGTTAAGCTGACTTACATAGTTTGCTGGCTAGTTGACAGACTGGTTACCTGATTTAACTAGTCGGCCAGTGAGTGAGCTGACAGGTGAGTTGATTTATCTTGTTGGCCTGTGAGTAAGCCGACTGGTCAGCTGACTTAACTAGTCAGCTGGTGAGTAAGCTAACTGGTCAGCCGAATTTAGTTGGTTGGCAAATGAGCCGACTGGTCAGAAGAATTAAGAAGTCGGCCGGCAAGTTAGCCAGCAGTTGAGACGACTTAACTAATTGGCCAGTGAGTGAGCCGACTGGTGAGCTGCCATAACTAGTCAGCCTGCGAGTAAGCCAACTTGTGAGCTGACTTAACTAGTCGGCTGGTGAGAAAGGCGACTATTTAGCTGTCATGTTGGCTTATGAGCGAGAAGAAAAATTAGTTGACCTGTTTGCTGGTGAGCAAGCTGACTAATTTTCTGACTGGCGAGGTAGGCAGGCGAGGGAGCCAACTAGTTAGCTTACCTGATGGAAAACAAGTGAGCCACTAACTAGCTGACCAGCTAGCTGATTTGCTAACTGACTAGATACCTAAGTAACTAGCTGACTTGCTAGCTGACTTAACTAGTTTGCTGACTAGCTAGCTAGCTAGCTAGCTGAGATAACTAGCTAGCAAACATGCTATATAGCTGTCTAGCCAGCTGACTTAACTAGCTACCTAACTGGCTAGTTAGCTGGCTAGCTGACTTAATTAGCTATCTGACTAGTTAGCTGACTAACTAGCTGATTTAAGAAGATAGCTGACTAGCTTGCTGACTTAACTAGCTGATGAGATATTTGGCTGGCTAGCAGGCTTGCTAGCAGGCTTGCAAGCTGGCTAGCCAGCCAGCTTAAATACCCAGCCGGCTGGCTAGACTGTCAGATAACCAGCTGGCCTAACTAGCCAGTCACTGTGCTGGTCAGCCAGCTAGCCAGCCGGTTTAAATAACTGGCCACCTACCTGACCAGTCTGCTAATCAACTAGCTTATCTTGCCAGACACCTAGCTAATCAGCTGACTGATCAGCTGACTTAAGTAGTTGACTAAACTAGATAGCCATCCGGCTAGCCAGATGGCTTAACTTGCTAGACAACCGTCTAAAAAGCTCACTTAACTCTCTAACTTACCTAGCTAGCCAACTGAATTAATGAGCTAGCTACCTACCTAGCCAGGTGGCTAGCCAACTGACTTAATGAGCTAGCTACCTACCTAGCCAGGTGGCTAGCCAACTGACTTAACTAACTGACATAACCACCTAGCCAGCTGACTAGCCAGATGACTTAACTAGCTAGCTACCTAGCAGATGGATAACCACTTGTATTAATTAAGCAGACTTAACTAGCTAGCCAGCTGGATAGCCAGCTGACTCAAATAGTTGACTTGACTCTTTAGCCAGCTGGCTAACCAGCTGATTTAACTAACTGACATCACTAGCCCGCCAGGTGGCTAGCCAGCTGACTTAATTAGTTAGTTACATATGTATCCTGCATGCTTGCCAGCTGACTTAACATTCTAGCTACCTAGCTGTCCAGGTAACTAGCGAGCTGTCTTGACTAGGTGACCTAACTATCTAGCCAGCTGGCTAGTCAGCTGATTTAACAAGTTAGCTACCCAGCTAGGCAGCTGACTTAAGTAGCTGACTTAACAGCTGGCTACTTGGCTAGCCTACTGA
>NW_006985986.1:0-7145 GCF_000164805.1 Carlito syrichta
TTCTGCTATTGTGAAGAGTGCAGCAATAATCATGCATGCACAGATGTCTATTATAAAACAATTTATGTTCCTTTGGATATTCCCAGAAGGGGAATTTCAGGACAAAAAACTTCATTTTTATACCACCAGTTCTAGCTGAAATGTTTGCTAAACAAGACAATCCAATTTGCCGAGAAGTTCATGATTTTGTACTTCTTTATGGCTGCATAAAATTTCATCATGTACCATATGTACCACATTTTTCAACTCTACTTTCAGTGGACAGTAGGTTTGGTTCTTGTTTTTGTGCAAAAAAAAAAAAAAAAACCTGATTGAACAGCCAGCACGAGTAAGTGTTGTTTAATACGTGCACTCCAAACAGCTCTCTGGGGCAGTTGCAAGGATGAAGTCAGTGAATTCAGTGAATTCTGAATTCAGTGTAGTATCTATGCCCTAGTCAGGAAATTAGAGCATAAAAACGATCTATTTATCATAAAGGATGATGCAACATGAAAAATAAACTGCATGAACATGTGCAATGTTTATTTGTCATGGAATAATTGCGATAAAAAATAACGCAGCAATGGTAGCTAATTTTACTTTGCGTGTACCTTGATGGACATCTGTGTTCTAGTCAGAAAACTGGAAAACAAACCTCTTCTATTTATCGTAAAAGACGGATGCAATATACCAGTTGAATTGCGTATATATGTATAACGATTATTTGCGAATGGAAAACTTGCAGACTGATGCATATACCAGTTGAATTCCGTATATATGTATAACGATTATTTGCAAATGGAAAACTTGCAGAGACGATGGCTGAACTACTAATTTTACTTTGCGTACCTTATGATAAACATCTGCGCTCCAGTTGGGACATCTAGAAAGAAATGCGATCTGTTTATGGTAAAACGCTGATGTGGAAGGAAGTCATTTTGACTTTATCAGAACTGTCTTTTAGAAAACGTTGTATATTATAGAATAGCCAGGTTTTCTTGTTGGTTGTGCTTTGAACGGTGACTGTCTAAACTTTTGTCATTCATAGTTATTGTTTTTAATTTGTAACCAACTTAGGACCTTGCTAGGTGCGTTTAACTGGCTCTTATGTTGGAAAGTTAGGGAGAGCTGAATTAAAATCACATCTCATGCCTATGGCAAGCACCTGACTACACTGCGGCCCACCTGGACTTCAAGCTGGCCCACTGACACCTGCTTGGGATTCAAGATAACATCTGGGGTCTGGTCAATCTCGTGAGCAACAACTAAGACAGACATCTTTCAGGAAAAGTGGACCAGACTAACTCTCATGAACTCTAACATAACTGTCATAAGTAGTGGGAAACTGCTGAGGGAGCGGGGGTGGGATTGGCAGTAGTGGGAATCTGCTGGGGGGGGGAGGGCACACTTCATCAACAAGGTTACCTGCATAATGAACATTGGCATACCAAACCTTTCATCATAAAAAAATGAACAGGAAAAGAAAATAACTCATCTTCACACTTGTCACTATGTGATCCTTATATGTTTCTTGTAAATGCTATGCCAGATACAGGAAAGAAAGAAATCAAAGGCCCAGATCATCATAGCTTGCAATAAAAATTCATTACAGAATGGGGTTGTTTTTCAGACTGATCTAGGCCTAACTCCTTCTTGCCTTTAAATAATTGGCTATACGCCAGGCTTGGTGACTCAGCCTGTAATCCAGCACTTTGGGAGGCCAAGGTGATTGGATTGCCTGAACCCACGGGTTCGAGACCAGCCTGGGCAACTTAGCGAGACCTTGTCTCTATAATAAATAAATAAAATTAGCTGGGCATGGTTACTGATCCCAGGGCTGACCACCAGCCCCTCACAGAGGCATCTCACATTAACCTGCCCACCATTGCTCCGTGTAACACAGACTCTCCTCTGCGCTATGTGGACATTGCTATCCCGTGCAACAACATGGGAGCTCACTCAGTGGGTCTGATGTGGTGGATGCTGACTCGGGAAGTTCTGCACATGCGTGGCACCTTCTCCCGTGAACACCTGTGAGAGGTTATGCCTGATCTCTACTTCTACAGAGATCCTGAAGAGATTGAAAAGGAAGAGCAGCCTGCTGCTGAAAAAGCTGTGACCAAAGAATTTCAGGATGAATGGACTGTTCCAGCTCCTGAGTTCACTGCTACTCAGCCTGAGGTTGCAGACTGGTCTGAAGGTGTGCAGGTGCCCTCTGTGCCAATTCAGCAGTTTCCTACTGAAGACTGGAGTTCTCAGCCTGCCACAGAAGACTGGTCTGCAGCTCCCACTGCTCAGGCCACTGAATGGGTAGGGACAACCATGGAGTGGTCTTAAGCTCTTAAGCAACACATGCATTTAAGCAACACGGAAATAAGGTTGGCAGAAAATAAACTTGTTTCTAAGGGAAAAAAAACCAACTTCTGTTTTTTGTAATTAAATCAGGCTAGATGTAGAAAACATTTAAACCCCCACCCCATTGCCCTTAATCCCCCTTTTCCTCTCCTAGCACAGTTTCGCCTGACTGAGAAGGCCATTCAGATGTTCAAACCCAAAGAAAGAGACAATGATTCCCACACCTCCATGATGGATAACACTGAGGAAATGATGAAGAGAACCCACTACTACTAATTCATGATTGTTATAATGTTTGGTTTCTTAGGGTTACTGCCCTGTACAATCCACATTCCTTAGAATTACAAGACTGTGCTCACCCTCGCTGGAACAGAATGATTCACACACTCCATGGTTGTATTCACACAGTTAGTAAAATACAGTGTTTATTTCATGATCAATAGTTAAAGTCAGAAATACAATTATATTAATCTTGTAACCATAACTGGTACACTCTTTTGTATTGTTGTACTCATTGATTAATAATGTATCACTATGAATAATGTTTTACTTTGTAGAAGCTCCACTTATTCTTTGCTTAGAATTACTAATAACTGAAAATTGCAGTTTCCTTGTAACGGGAACCAAGAATATGCAAACAATGCGTGTTATTGACAAAATGCAATAATAATTGGAATTTCACACAATGTTTTGTAAGTTAGTAGTTTGATATTAATCAGTAGCAAATGCCAATGCTTATGCTTATGAATACAAACTGCAAAATTTGAGATGCTGAGCTGGCCGTGGTATCTATACTGGCTTGTATCCCTGAATTCTGAATTCACAAATAAACTTCTTTTTTCTCAATTCTTGGCTTCTTGAATCTTATTGGAGGCGTGAGAGAACAATGTGTTCCAGGGACCTTTTCAGATGCAATATGCCAAATGATTCCGGTATATGGACAAGGATTATTTGCAAATGGAAAAATTCTGGTAACATAATAACTGAAGAAATGAACTACTGATTTTATTTTTCATACCTTATGATAAATATCTGTGCTCTAGTCAGAAAATCTGAAAGAAATGTGATCTATTTACTGTAAAATGCTGATGCAATATGCCAAATGAATTGCATAAAGAAGCATAATAATTATTTGTGAATGGAGACATTGAATTAGAAAAATAAGTTCAGAGATGATGACTGAATTATGAATTATACATTGTGTACCTTATGAAAAGCATCTTGGATTAAACAAACATGGGATTGCTTGGCTTGCCAAACTGACCATGGCCCTGTGTTGTTCACAACCACTGCAGGGCAATTTTCCTCATGGCTTTCTTCTCACCAGATAGGTTTGCCCACACAGACAAGGGTCTTGAAAAGGCAAAAATAAAATCGTATTAGCTTGAGTGTGGTTGCATGGCTGTTTCTGGGGTGACTTACTGTTCATGTTGTGGTGAGGCTTTAAGCTGCACTGGGAGAAGAGAACTCTCAATCTGGAGAAAAGCCCTGAGAAGGGGAGGGCATCTTCATGGGGTTTGAGGTGCTGAGAGCTATGAGGCTGCGTGAGTGCAGGAAAGGGGAATGTCTCAGGGGTAAAAATCTGGAGTGGGTTTCTGGGTTGTGTGAGAACCTACTGCCTCAGAGGCAGAAGCTCCATGGGGAAGAAGTTTAACCTGTGGATGACTTGAGGAAACATTTCTGAACTGGAGAGGAATCTAACCAGGAACAGACCATAAATGTCCTCTGTGAATACTGAGGCAGGAAAAGAACTAGGGCCAGAACAGGTCCACAGAGAAGAAAGACTTGAAGAGGCCAATTTTAATTGGGACAGAAGAAAGGGGAAACTCTGCAGCCTCAGAGTAAGCCTCTGACATGTGAAGCAGCCTCACAGAGGCCCTGCACAACCCACAGCTTCCGGCCTCTCCAACCCCCTCCACAACACCCATGTCCTCCGTTTTTCTGAGTTTGAAAAATTCATGCTGTCATTCCTTCTCCTACATTTCTTGGTTGTTTGGTGCTCTGCATTCTCCAAGTTCTTACAAGCTCTTATTCCCTTAACCTGCAACCTCTGGGATTCATCAGGGCTGCAGGCACCCCACAGAACTGTGGGGGATTGGGGCAAAAGGACTCTTTTCTCCACTTGTCTTTCCTTCTTCTTGACTGTTTTTTTTTCTGTCTCTCTGATGTCTATGCTCTTTAGTGCTAGATGCCCATCATCTCCGCTTCGTGTTCACCATCCTTAAGGCTGCACACTGTCTCTGACATCTTACAGGCATTATAGGCCCATGATTCCCTCTCCTTTCTAAAGTCTGCATTCCCATTCAGTCCCTGCTGGGGACTAGATCATTTGTCTAGCGACCACATCTCCTTGAGTCTTGCTAAATGTCAAGCTCAGTGGGAAGCTGACTTATAGAACAGAGGTAAAGACTTGACATTTCCACAGCGCCCCTCACCCAGCCAAAAAGTGATGCAACTGCTCACCCAGATCTCTATTAAAGAGCTAGCTGCCCTAAACTCTCCCAGCTGGGTACCAGACTCTGGTAAACACTGGCTCTCCCTCTGGAATCTGCTATGCCAGGACATGTCCACCCTGCACTCTCACACTGCACCAAGTATGGAATTTAGACACCCTCCTCTGCTCAAACTTTCTTGTTCTCTTTACAGGCTTCAGCCCTTCAGCTTCACTTCTGTCTGGGCAGTATCAGCATGCCTACGTCTTCTTCCTCTTTCTAATGATTCTTGCCCACTGGGAATTTTAACTTTTCTATCATCTTTGTCTTTTGTGCTGTGACCTGTGTTGGCCCCTTCATCTGGTACTCCCTGATCTAACTCTAAGGCTCCTGAGACCCATGACTTTCGTGTCTAGGCTTCAATCAGCCTCACTCCCTAGACCGACACAGCATAGACACACACACATATCCAAACATTTGTCTGTGCCTCTGTCACCCTGGGTTTGGGTAAAAGCCCCCCAGTTTTTGGACTCCAGCTCCAAGTGTGCCTTCAGAGCCCCTTCCTGAAGCCACCTCCTTCTGAAGTGGGTCTGAAATGCTTCTCTTCCCTAATGCATTCATTTTCTAGCAGACTATGCTTTGGAGCTCTTTTCATTCCCATCTCCCCAGCACCCATCATGACTTTTCCTCACTGGCCACTTCTAATTCCCCAAGTCCCAGAGATTCTGCTGTGGTTCTCTAGAGGGCTTTCCACAAGGCAGTGGATATCTCGGTACACTGCTCAGATCCCATTCCCAAGCTGCTCATTCCCACCTGCTAGATTTCTTCATCTGCAGAGATTTGCCATCAGTTAAAGAGCAATGATTTGGCCCAAGTGGTTGCTGACACTCCTTTCCTGAGTACAGGCAGCAGCCAGGAACTCACCAGCACAGAGATCTAAGGGTGAACAAGGTGAGGCCCTAGAACAGTGGTGTGTGCCCAAGAGCTTTTCTTGCATCAGATGGAAGATGGTCTCCAGTCAAACTTGATCACTGCTAGGTTCCCTGAGCTGCCCTGCCTAGGTTTTGGTTTGTCCTCCTTCAGGACATCGCTTCAGCCTGTGTTTTTATGGTCATCTACTGGGAAATGTAACCCACAGATTGTGCCTGCAACAGTCCTAGAAAGCCCACAGTAAAGGTCACATCCGGATTTGATCCAATCCCCACAATGTGTCAGTGAACACCTCACCTCAGCTGGTAGTTGAAGGGCTGACATGTCACTGGGCACATTTCAGATATGAGAGGGCTGATGTTTCGGCTGCAGTGACTGGGCTGAACTATAGGAGATGCACAGCAAGTTCATTGTCTCTGGATTAACCACTGGGGAAAATGAAAGCACTTAGGAGGGTGTAATTTGTTGTCTCCTATTTGGAGCCACGTATTCACTGAAGACAAAAGAACTTGCTTTGATTTATCACTAAGCAATGGAAAGTAAAAAATGAGAGTTGGAAGGGCACCTCATGATCAGCAGCCAAAGGTCAGATAGGTCTGAGGCCAAGGCTCAAGATGTAATGACAAAGGGCCAAAATATCCAGGAGCCAGAAGATGGGTGTACTCTCTTCCCAGCATGAGCAGGCAATGAAAGCTTCCCATTTGGGGCCCTTCTTGACCTGACCCTATAGGTGACCCCATTTTTTTCTGGTTCTAATTTGAATCCTTTCCCTGACCCTTGTACTTGAGCTTGGTAATATTTTGTCCCCTTACTCATACCTCCTTGTGCCCCCCTGGCACAATGTAGGCTCCCACCGCTTCTCCTTACCTGTAATTTTTGCACTAGGAGCCAATATGGCCACTGAACTGTTTGGAAGGCAGGGACTTTAAACAAACAATGATGTCAGTTACCCTCTTCTATGCTCAATGACCAGAATCACTCCTGTTGTGTTCATAAAAAGAACAATTACTTGGAAAGATAACTCTTCAGAAGGGCATTATCGCAAATCTTAGAAGGAATCCTACAGAACAATTTTTAAATCATTATTTTTATTATGATGTTGTGGGGTACAGTTAAGGGTTAGGTATACAGTTACGTTTCATTCAGGCACCCTGTTGATAAAAGGTGTTTCCCCGTCCCCAGACAGATATATGCTACTGTTAATCCCATCTCCCCCCCACCCCATAGTTTCCCAGTACCGTCAGTCATTTTCTCATAGTATTACATTGGATGTTCAAGGTCCATTATATGAGTGAGAACACGTGATACTCGGATCTTTGTTTCTGTGAGAGGTCACTCAGTATTATAGACTCTAGTTCCATCCAGGTTGCTGCGAAATTCATGATTTTGTTCTTTTTTATGACTGCGTAGTATTCCATTGTGTATATGTACCACAAAGGCTTAACATTC